>NW_016204202.1:0-2264 GCF_001687245.7 Rhagoletis zephyria
TCGCCGAAACAACAGCCCTTGGTTGGGTAAAACCCGAGTCACTACGGTAGGTAGAACCGGCTGTCGTGGGAATGCATCGACATTGTCTACTGTCGTGCTGAAGTAAGTAAGTAAGTATACAGTGCTGCCAAATTTTTCCGTTTTAATACACTAGTCGAATGGAAATTATAGACTTTCGAAAAACGACTTGCATTCGACACGACTCTCGCAATGAGGGTGCAGGTCAAGGTATTACAAAATTAGATTTTTTCCAATATTTGAAGAGTTCTCGCAAAGAAAGAAAACGTGATAAGTCTTTCACGTAGGCTTAAATTAAAACTATAACTCTAGACTACTGTCCCCAAAAATACCATCCCTGCACCTTAACTTGATGGTCAATTATAGTCAAAAAACGCGATTTTTTCTCAAAATCTGGAGCACAAAAACGTCTATCAAAAACAGCTAAAATATTTATTGAACAATAAAAAAAATATTGGAAAAAATTGTTCTATTGGTCAAGATGCAGGGATAGTATTTTCAGGGACAGTAGTCGAGAGTTCTAGCTTTAATTTAAGCCTAAATGGAAGGTTCTATCACTTTTTGTTTCTTTGCTAGAGCTTCCCAATTATAACACTTTGAGTNACCTTTTACTAATATTGGCTGACTTCCAAAACGTATCAATACAATGTTTGAAAACTGGTATACTGCGGTATTCAAATTGTTTGTATATGTAGAGTTGCGACACATTGCAACCATACACATTGAATATTTTAAATGTTGAATGTAGCAATGTACAATCTTTCTGAACTTTCCATTTTTAAAAACACCAATGGTAACCTATAACAAACGAAGCATCAACTTTGTTTCTGATGCGCTGATTGCTCTAGCCATGTGTTTCGATAACTTTTCGGATGCGTTTTGGAAAAGTATACATTGTCAACATTTTGTAGTTCGGCGTTATGGAACATTATACTTTGTATGTATGTATGTATGTACTAAAGAAGCTTGTGTTCTAAATTTGAAGCCTCTAGGTTAATTTTTACTTTACATATATGGCCAGCATTTTCGAGACTTCTCCCACTGTGTGGCGTGATGTCTCGGTACTAAAATTACCATTGAAAAAGTTTCGTTAATATTGTCCTTGAAATAATTTTAACGGGAAGGAAACATCCATTTTATGTCGAATATACTTTTTACTTTGACATCTGCGCCACCAGGGGTTCAATTTTTTGCAAATCTATGTCTTACTACGGCGGCCGCTGTAGTGTAGTGGTTAACAGTGCACGGTACCACTTCGCAGGGTCTGGGTTCAAGCCCTAGTTAAAGCAACATCGCAAAAAAATATGGAAAAAGGTTTTTTCTTAACAGTGCTTTATGGTCTGACGATTGCTATTTGCTGGCAAAAAGTCGAGAAGTAACCAAATTGACTTGAAACTTTGTTTTTGGGGGTTTTTGAGGTCGCTGATTTCGAATATGATGTCAGATTTTTGGACTTTAAAATGGCGGATCCAATATGTCGACCAAATCTTACAATTTCTTTCCTTTTCACCAAAAACGTATACAGCGTAGCGACGAATAACTGTTACTCAGATTTTTTTTTGAGAAATAAGAGTCCTTTATAGATTTTGCGAAAAAAGTATTTTATTGTTAATTTTCCACAGATTTTACTTAAACTGTATTGATAAGTTTTTAAATTTTAATCCTTATTTACATTTGGCACGCAAGTCTTTTTCAGGTGTATTTTTTCTTAGGCATTTGTATAAAAAAAGTTCAGTCCGGCGCCTTCGTCTTGACCTGCAGGCTGTGTCGGAGTCACAGCCGCTAAACTTAAACGTAGAATACGTGATATTATTAAGATGACATTCAAGTTAAAACGGTACCTTAAATATTTGTTTTTATTGTATTGAATTGAGTTTCATAAATCAATATGAATTGCAAATATTAATACTTAGCAATAGAGAAACAGATCCACATGAACTTCAATCATATGTATCATCAGCTTATAAATAGATATATGCCATGACGTGTATCATTATTTCGATTCATTTTTATTTCCTTTCATATTGCAGAAATTTGTATTGGTTTTTATACCCGAGCGCACTTGTGCACAAGGGTATATTAATTTTGTTCACATAACGGTTGTTTGTAACAGCCAAAACGAATCGAGATAGATATAGACAAATGTATACATAAATGATCAGAATGAAAAAAGAATTCGATTTAGCCATGTCTGTCGTTCCGTCCGTCTGTCCGTCCGTCCGTGTACACGATAACTCGAGCAAAAA
>NW_016204204.1:0-2264 GCF_001687245.7 Rhagoletis zephyria
AAAGTGCTTTTAAAGGGCAGATAAATTTGAAAACCTGCATGAGAAAACGGCACTTAGCAGTTTAAATATATTTTAAATTAATATTTGATTAAAAATACCTTTACAGACCTCTTTGTTTACTTTCATATTTGACATTTCTCCTCTTCTTCGCAAAAATAATCGGCAAAGCTATTAGTGCGTTTCAGAACGTCAAAAGTGGTTCCCGTACGCCACGTTCACATAATGTTTATCAAAGGCCTGTTCCTATAAAACCTGCAAATCCTGCAAATCGTGAAGTACGGGAACAGGATATATGTTGGACACCGAAAAGTTATCGGTTTAATTTCATAAGATACAAATTTGTCGATTGGTCGTCGTCTTAAGAACGACTTACATATGTCTTATGGTTCATAATGGTATATTTTTCATTTGTATATATGTATGTACACCTCCATCCATACAAAGCTCAGGGGGCGATAGGTCTGTAGTATTTGCATGTACATACATACGTGCATAGTGCATAAATATGCCTACATACATTTGCTTTTTCTTATTTGGCACTACAACCGTTTGTCGGTTTGGGCCGAGACCAAACAAACTTCGCCAGTTGCCTCTCTCCTTTGCCGATTTGCGCCAGTTGTTGATCCCAAGTGCGGACAGGTCCTTCAGCACTTCCTCCTTCCATTGACCACTCATGGGTGCGGAATCGAAGGATCTTTTCACCGGAGTGTCTTACAGCATGCCCAAACCAGCGCAATTGTTGTATTTGTATGCGCTTAACTATGTTAATGTCATTAAAAAGCTCGTACAGTTCGTCATTCATCTTCTTCGGTACTCGTCGCCCACGCGAACGAGCCATACATCTCGCCTACTCATCTTTCTTTGGACATCGCCGATGTTAGTCGTCCATTTTAGTAAATGTAAATAATCAAATCTATATATGTAATTTTACTCTTTATTTTTTGAGTAATTGCAGGCATATTCGCAATGACAACAAAATATAATAAAACAACAATTAGCAACAGGCAATTAAGGAGTAATTTTTTTTCGAAAAATGCTCGTCATATTAGCTTCATTGCGGCAGGAAACCAACCCACGTCAGCATTTCGATATGCCAATGTAGCCAAGTTAGTGGGTGACGTGCATAGTCCGGCGTGATTTACGACCTCAAAACCATGCTGGTATTTACATAAAACTTTATATAATGGTAAGCGTATGTATATACACACGTATGTGTGTATAGTTTTATATGCCTTTCCCCGAAGATGTGTATTCATGTGCGTGTGTGTATGTTTCGGCGCGCAAAAGTATGCACCACGTGGGGAATTCCGGAATTGCCGCTTAACTGTTTGCTTTTGCTAATTTTCCGTTGTAACAAATAATATCGGCAACAGGTTACTCGCTAGATAATACACCATATCCTCTTTTTACACGGTAAGTCCGGGATTGAAAAAGCCGCGTAAAAGAAAAACAAGCTAAAAATCGAATTTTCACATAAAGTTTATTCGTACCTATATTGAAATCAGAATGTTCTAAAAACAAAATCGTGTAACAAAAGACCCATTTTACATGCCTACTTTCGGGGATGAAAAAAATTCCATTGAGTCGTAAAGTGCTATCTGCAGCACTCAAGAAATGACGTACAAGAAACAGAAAAGAAATCTTCCATCCAAATTTCTTAAAACAGTATTAAGCAAAAAAATGCTTACGATTATATGTTTACATGTGTGTGTCCATATAACATGGTTTGACTTGGAACGTATTGAAGCATCATATAAACGTGGTATATGCTTACGGTGACCATCTGTCCTTTATTTTAAACGACAGTCCTTTATTTTACAATTGTTTTCAAAATAAAGGACGCCTTTTGTCCTGTATTTCTTGAACTGTCCTTTAAATCAGCTCTGTATTTTTCAGAGGTAAATTTTTAACACAGAATATGGGAAATAAAAATGCCCCTTATAAAATATCATGTGCCTTAACCTGAAAAAAAATTGAAGCCAAGAGTGAAAAGTGAACCGGTTCGGGGAAAATGAAACTCATAATAAGGCTGAATGAAAACCTTCGCCAGTTTGTTTCGCACCCCACTTAAGGGCTTTTATTTAATCGGTAATTTTTGTTCAATCTATAAAGGTCAGAGAAAGTTGTGCTCAGGAAACCAGAAATAAGTGTCGAGTGGACAAAAATGTGCGCAATAAATACAACTGAGCGTACTTTTCCACATATGTATATACAGATGTATACATATTTTCATTTGTATGAAAGTAAAAGTCAATGTTTCAGGC
>NW_016204206.1:0-2264 GCF_001687245.7 Rhagoletis zephyria
AAAACAAATCTTACTTGTAGTAATTCAACACCAGCAGGGCGGGCACCGTACAGCCGAGGGTGATCACCGAGCCGAAGCNTGGCTTTTTTTGGCGGCAAGAGGAAAAGTTGCCGAGCCTAGGCGATGCCATCAGGCGGAAATGTTTCCAGACAGCAACGGAAACAAAAGCAAAACAAAGCAGAAGCTAGGCTTCTTCTCGTTGTGATCATCATCTGCTCAAAAACGCAACTTTCTAAGACAAAACAAATCTTACTTGTAGTAATTCAACACCAGCAGGGCGGGCACCGTACAGCCGAGGGTGATCACCGAGCCGAAGCCGCGAATCAGCTCCAGTGGAAGGTGGTGACGGCGGAAGAGGACCACGAATGGATCGACCTGGTGCTGAGGTGACGGCGATGCCGGTGTTTTCTATTTCATTGAACCAACTTTTTGGGTAAATAGTTTGATACTTTTAAAGAATCCCTCTCTTCTCTTACCTGAATATCCTCTGCTCGGTACACCTTTCCCTCTAGGTCTCCGCCGTTCTCTTCCAAGCTGCTCTTAGGCCATCCTTTCCACTCTTCTTTCCACGCCAAAAACTGCTCAATTTTGCAGCTCGAATAGTCGACTTTTCCGTCTTTGCAGGTAATTGTTGCGTTTTCTAGAAAGACAAAACCATTAATTTAAAACCTTTAGGTCATCACTAACTTACCCTCCACATGCGAGCCTTCAATGTACGGCGGACAGCGCTGAGAAATACTTTTTCCGCCATCATTACCATCATTTCCAATCCAGCAAGCAATTCCATCCCAGAAAACTCCTCTAACTTCACAAAAACTCCCAGACCTTCTCTTATGATTTTCCCTTGCTCTGCAAGCCATTTCCGCCTTCTCGAGCACCTTCTTCTGGAGCATACTTCTCAGCAACGTCCACACCTGATCAGCACCCCGCTCCGAGGCCATCAACGCCCGCACCTGTTCATCGTGGGCGTCGCCGAGGTGGGCGCCATTGCGCAGCATCTTCGCCATTAGGTGGTAGTTTAGATTCAGCTGTACGACACTCACTGTACGACCCTTATCATCGCCTCTTATCACCGTACGGTACAACTGGCTGGAGTCCCACTTGAGGGCGGCGACGTGGACTTTCATGAAGTAGGCTGAGTGGAAGAGGATTCGGCGGACGACTGAAGGGCTCAAGGTTTTTCCATCCCAGGCCGAGGAGGAGGAACTGTTAGGTAAGTTTTGGGGATTGCTCTGAAGTAAAATGACAACAAAACATGAAAAATTAGTAGAAGTAACCAGTGCTCTCTGGAATCATTTTTTCGCCTTGTTTTTGTTTTTTCTTTTCCCTGCCTTGGTGTTTGTGCAAACAAACACACACTGCACAGAAAAAAAATAGAAGCTCATCTGCATTTTAGTAATTGACTCGAGCCTAGCCTAGCCTAGCCTAGGCTAGTGTGTTTTTGTGTACTCAAAACGTGGTGTCCTGCTGTCAACAACTTTTTGTCTACACTGTTTACATAGTGTCAGAAGAAAAACGACGACACAAAATTTGTGTGTTGTACAGCGGCGGGGTGACATTTCATGCTTTCCCATCGTTTCAACATTAGTGGAGATCGTGTAAACAGTGAAATAAAAAATGAGATGAGGGTGATGACAGAGGGGAAATTGCATGCCTTGATATTTTGAAAATGCCTTTTCATATTTTATAATTTTTTTCAAGCATTTGTAACTTACCTCGACAGTTTCGCTGCTGCTGTATGCTGCTGAACTTTCAACCTCGGAAACGGCCTCCTTTAGCCAGTCTTGCTGATAAGACTCTGGAGAACTGGTAGAGAACACCGAAAGAAAAGTGGCACTAAAGGCGAGAAATAGTGCGAGCAGGGCCACTTTAAAAGTGGCCATTTTTATTATTTGTTGAAAAGAATGTAGTTAAAGGTCAATGTCAGAGAATTTAGGAAAAAACAACAACAACAACAACAAAAGCAATTTTAGTTTTTATGCAAAACAGAATTTCAGAAAAATTTCGTTTATCTCCTCAGTGTCTCTGTCTCTCTCACTCATCTCCTTAAGTACCCGGTTCTGAGCAAACAACAGGCAGGAATATTCTCTCTCTCTCTCTCTCTCTCTCTCTCTCTCATTTTTCTTTTTGTTCCAGAAACACACATCTCTCTTTCATTTTTTTGTGTTTTTCTTCTTGCGCATGAACAGCTCAGCTGTATCATATGATATGAGATACCACCACCACCACCACCTCATCCCCTCACATGAACTTACCAACTCACA
>NW_016204207.1:0-2264 GCF_001687245.7 Rhagoletis zephyria
ATTAGCAGCACCAGAGCACATAATTGGGTTGAAAAGAGTCCTTTGGGCGCTCATATTTTCTATCCGATAATTTTACGATACTAAGTGATGCAAAAACTTTCGCTAGAAAAGGCAAAAAAATGCTTGCCTTCCTTGGGAATGGAAGTAAGTATTTGACGTTATACTACTCAACGAATATCGCTGCAACGTTAGCAAGTTCTGATTTACATACATCGGTAAAAGTTCTGGAGCATCCTAGACCTGGGCATTCATCACATAACTTTCGCTCAAACGATACTACAGCAGTGTCTTCGTCAAAACACTGATTCGGACCAAAGGAGGAGAGGTGTTAGCTGAGTGGTATTGAGCTGACATGTGAAGAGCTAATTGGTCTTGTGGGGCTGATTTCCACATGCCGGACACTTTTGGCGATATCCGGGTCGAGTCTGTGCAAGTAGCTATCGAGACTGCTACAATATCGCCTCCGGTAATTAAACCAGAGTAGAGCAGGTCTCGAAGCTCATAGTCTGCAATAAGTGGAGATTGCGCTCCGATCAGGCATTCATTAGTCGAGAGCCATGGTAGGTGTTGGCCAACTCTCTATGAATGCCATTGATCACTCGTCGAGTGCACTGGTCTGTCGATATAAATCTTGAACGCGTTCATGTACTCGAAAAGATGCCTTCTGGCGTGCCTTGGTGAAGGCTCTTCTTAAAGCAATCGTCTATTGGGGTGCTCACGCCTGTGGAAACCCATTATAAGCCTTTTGCTTAAGCTCCTTAACTGGACGCATTTGGACTTCGCTGTGAAGTTGCTGCTCAGACGGCATTAGAAGACATCCGTTAGCAGTCCAGATTGCGGCATTCTGATAAGTTTTCAGTTTCGTCCACTACGTACAACTAGTCCCCGGCGACCAAACAGGTGTAGCATAGTTCAGAAACGGCCTGCCATTTACCTTGTATGTTTTTAGCAACCTTTAGTTGTTTTTGATCTAGGTAATACCACCGAGTGACTTGAGGACCTTGTTACGGTGGAAGGAAAGCAGGCTATTAAGGCCCTAACATTTTCGTGTTGTTCATTTTCGGAATTGCAGTGCCATCGACGTGAATGCGTAGTTGAATCCTGACCTCGTCCAAGCGCTGAAGATGGTCTCCGTTGATTTTGTTGGGGAGAGGGTTAGGCTCCTTTCAGTGAAAAAGTGAGAAAGTTTGGAGAGGTAACCGTTTATTTTCGAGCAGAGGTCATCAATTCCATTCCCAGACGCCAATTTCGAACACTCGTCAGCGTACGAGATCAGGTAAATTCCATCCCGTGGCGGAGGAAGCTATGAGAGAAAAAATTTAAACAGTTGACGGGAGAGCACGCCACCCCCTGTGGAACTCCTTGCGTAATTCTTCTTGGTTTTGAAATCTGATCTCGAAAGGTTAGCGATGAGCGACTATTTATATAATTCGCTAACCACCATTTGAGGGAGAGAGGAAGTCTAGATATATTCTAGTAGTGTGGAGTGATAAACGGTGTNCCAACACTACTGGGGTTGTTCTCTCACAGGGGTGGTTTGGGTATTTAAGGCGTCAAGTGCTGTTGTTGTGCTGTGCACTTTATAGAAACGATGATGATACTTTTCAGGTGTCAAGTGGTATGTGAACATCGGGAGAAGCAAGGCCTGAAGTGCCTTTGTTACGGGGAAAAGGAGCGTTATCGGACCATAAGGCGCTCCTTTGTTGGCTGGCTTCCCGGTTTCAGCAGTGCGACCACTCCCGTCGAATACTACACATCGGTAATGAAAGAATGAGATTTCCACTCTGTCGTCACGCCCCGTCGGATTATACAGGGACCTTACTCACACCAGAGGCGAAGTTGCAAGTCTTCAAATGCTGGCATCCGCAGTGCGTCTGGATGAAGTGAAGCAGGCCGTTGCTGCAGTGCCAACTTTGCGAAACTGACTATCGCCAGCATATACGTTTGTGCGTGTGGGAAGGTCGGCGAAGCTGCTTGACATGACCGGACATCGTAGGGTGGGGTCCGTGGATCCGATGTCTTCTCAAATTAGACGATACTGTACAGTATGATGTAGCATGAAGTATTATTTTCAGTTTTTCATAAAAAACAAGATTTCATTGCGAAATTACATTTAAATAAAAACTTAAAAAATATAAACTAAAAAATTTAAATTAACAACTCTTGCTCATATACACGTAGTTGTGGTTTGTGGTCGAATGACAATAAAAAAATTAGTAATTTCGGTACTTTTTCACTTAAATAAACGTTTTAATGGTAAAACT
>NW_016204208.1:0-2264 GCF_001687245.7 Rhagoletis zephyria
AAGCTCTGGTTTCCGCTCCGCGCCATGAACAAGCTGTTAAACATGGTCGGAAAGAACGAGTTTCCAATCCATGTTCCCGAAGTCATTATTTTGAGTGTGTGGCAGGAGGAAAGCTCTAGTTTCCGCTCCGCGCTGTGGATAAGCTGTTGATCGTGGTCGGAAAGGCCGAGTTTCCGATCCATGCTCGTATTGTCTTACGCTGTCGCGAAGATATACGAAGCCGATTACAGTTGTACTAAGCAGTCATAGATATTGTGTAATTTATCGTTCCCGGTTAAAGATATTAATTTATTTAGTTACAAAAAAGCGATTCACGTTTACGTTTACCTCATAAACTGAACAGAAATACAGTTCACCAGCTGAACGATAAGGTGCAATGTAAGGGTTTACATGTTATTTATTCAAAATCTCAAGTAAGGTTTTCTTAATGGTAAAATGTGAGTCGGAGGTGTCAAAATAGTCGTAATGCTTATTGAAGTCCTGGCATAGGCAACGAAAAGCATCATGCATTTCAAAATTTGTTCTACAAATAATTAGCTTAATAGGCTTGTAATGTCTAGAAGGCCTAGAAGGAATACAAAACGAGATATGGTTCAGTAGAAAGGGACTATTGACCATCCCGTTCAAGATCTTAATCATGAACAAAACCCCGAGCATCTCTCTACGGCTGTGCAGCGTTGGCAAATTTATGAGCTTCAAGCGGCTTTTGTACGGTGGGAGATTTAATGTCGAATCCCAAGGCAAATTATTTAATGCGAATAATAAGAATTGTTTCTGTACCGACTCGAGTCTGTCAGAGTGCGTTTGATATCCACACGACGGACCCGTATTCTAAGATCGGCCTGACTAGGGAGGTGAAGAGAGCTTTAGTGACATAAGGATCTCTGAATTCTTTAGCCCAACGTTTGATGAAAGCCAAGACGCCCTTGGCTCTATTAACACAAGAGTTTACATGGGACTTGAATTCAAGCTTAGAGTCCATGGTTACGCCTAGATCGATGAAATTAGTTACCTGATCAACACTATGTTCACAAATGCGGTAGCTATATGATTGAAAGGGTTTTCTAGAGAAACACATAAATTTACACTTTTTCAAGTTAAGTGACATAGAATTTACTTTGCACCATTTAAACAAATTACTAAGGTCCACCTGTAATTGTTCCCTGTCTCCTGGAGCACCAATGAACTTAAATAACATAACGTCGTCTGCGTACATTAAGCAATTCGAGTACTTCAAAATATTTGGAAGATCGTTGATGAATAAAATAAATAGAAGGGGACCAAGGTGGCTTGGGGTACACCTGACGTCACATGAATTACACGAGATGGACATTTTTTAAAGATAACCCTCTGTTTCCTGCTAATGAAATAAGAAGAAAGCCAGCGCAGCAGGATTGGAGGGAAACCAATTTTATCAAGTTTGTATATTAGAGTTGAATGAGATACTTTATCAAAAGCCATGCTGAAATCAGTGTAAATGACGTCAGTTTGATAATTACTTTTGAAACCATTGTTCACATTTGTAGTGAATTCAAGAAGGTTTTATACAGTTGATTTACCTTTACAAAAGCCGTCGATAACGGGTGTTATAGAGTAAAATAGTTGTTTTGTAACGATTTCTTCGAATAATTTAGGAATGGCACACTGCTTAGCGATTCCCCTATAATTCGCAATGTTCGACCTCCTTCCATTTTTATAAAGCGGCAATATATACGACTCCTTCCACAAAGAGCGGAAAACTCCTTGCTTTAGAGAAGCATTGAAGATGTTTGTTAATGGCTTATATAGATAATCAGCACAACTTATTAGGACACAGGAGGGAATACCATCCGGGCCGCTTAGAAAATAATTTTTTAAACTATTCAAATGAAGAGAACATTGTCAGCGCAGATTGAAGGAATACGGATGTGGTCAAACTGTGGGAGTGGAAAAGGATAGCTAGAAGTTTTTTCGTTTGGCTCGACAGAATAGTTCTATTCAAAATAATTTGCAAACATATCAGCAATCATATCATCATCACTAGAAATAACATCATCTAATTTCAGTGTTGAGGGAAACCCATTTATTTTACGTTTTGAGTTAACAAAATGATAAAATGACTTGGGACTAGAAACGATGTTAATGCGAGTTTTATTAATGTACTTCCTGTAACATTTTCTGTTTAAGGCATTGTATTTATGGCGAAGGAGGAGTACGCGGCGTAGTGAGAAGACAAGCCTGATTTTTTATAAAGTTTAAATGATTTAGTTTTCTGATTTTATAAA
>NW_016204209.1:0-2264 GCF_001687245.7 Rhagoletis zephyria
ATGGAGCCCTTGGAGGTTGATGATCTGAGCTTCTTGCCATGCACCTATGATTACCAAATTTGTCGATTCTGTTTGCACAGGATACGCACCGACGAGAATAAACTATGTCCAGAATTCCGTAAGAAGTATACAGATCATCCTACGGATTTCACGCCCCTCACTCACTCAGGAGCAAATTCTGAACTTCAACTCACAGAAAAGATAACTCGACCAAAAGCGTAAGCAAAAGGTCCGCGTCACAGAGAACTGCAAACATTTATCGAATGTGAGGTATTCCTTCTGGCAGGATCGCCAACATATCGCAATAAGATATCTTGTTATTGGTTGCTCTTGTTGAAAGTTAATTTATTAAACAAAAATTTTCTTTTCCAATAACCAACAAATTCATAGAACAAATAATTTACCTTCAAGAATTTAAACAAGTGTAATAACATACAGTTTAATTACCCTACACTAGGATAGTCCAAAATATGTAAAGTCGGAATTTTAATGCTCTCATCCCCTAGGATTGTTCTATATCGAAAAATATACCGCTGCTTTTTTACTTGTTTACATCACTTTTTGATAGGCCTGATAGTTTCTGAGAAATTAATTAATTAGTCCAGAGTTTTAGGTTTTTGATGGAAATATTCTAAACTTTGACATGGAAAAAAATTAAAAAATAGGAGATTCTATGTAATTTTTTTTAATTTGTGTTTACGCCTGTTCGGTTACAAAAAATCAAGCTACCAAAGAAGAAAATGAATGGATAAATAAAAAAGGAATCAGTGGTCGAATGTGCAAGGATTTGTTGTATGAAAAATTTCAAAGAAAGAGTACATGGCGTATGAGTAACAATATTCCTGCTCATTTTTTAGTTAAGAAATCAGAATCAGAAGGACGATTATGTTATGTAGCAAAGAAAGAGTTTCCTCCTCAGTGGATGTACCAAAGATGCAGAAGTGAATATTGGTACAAATAGTTGTTAAAGGTCATAAGAAATCTGCAAACTCTTAAGTAAGACCACCCAAAGTTGTTTAAAGTAATCATTCAATACCGCCCATGTATGTATGTATGTATACGGATACTTGCCTTAATATGTAATACGATCGACCTCCAGGCTTTTCAAACATTATCGTTGATGCATTTCCTTATTAAGATTTTCAGAAATTTCCCATCAAAACTAAACTAGTTCTATATCAATAACAATTATGTACGTTCATATGCGAGCACATACATACATACATACATAAGTACAACACATATACATATGTACTTGTATATAATACATATGGCACCATGCGGTCCACCAACAGCGGCGTATTACGCCAATGAACTTTGAATGCCGTTAGATTATCGGTGAATAGCGCGCCACCCATTTCACATTTAAACCAATTATTGTACAAATGGTTTTGTTACTTCTTTTTGTGTTTTTGTACTCTCTTTATAAAGTGCAATACGCGTATGTATGTATGAAGAGCTAAGCACATGTACATATGTATGTTTGTATATGAATACATATGTTTTTTATTCACTGCTGCAATGAAAATTTCACGGGAAAGCCAAATGTGGAAAAAACGGTCATATTGTTGTTGTAGCGTTTGTTATGGCCAAACTTTCGGGTAAAAGTATACATTTTTAGTAATCGGCCAATTTATATAACTCACATATTGCCACCATCAATGCCATAACTACAACAACAAAACTAGCAATAGCAGTAACAATAACAATGTGTGCAACAATAATAATAACCACCATCAACATCGCCGTCGTTGCCACCCATGTGGTCATATGTGTGAGTGGTGGAATTGTTACCATGTAATAAAATGTGCGCTTCATATCTAAGGCGAGTAGACCTGGATAATTAACCCATGGTTTAAAATACAGCTTATAGACTTGGGCAGAATCGCTTAGGCGGTTACAGCGCAAATCAGGAAGAATCAATTCTTATGGTTACAATGAAGTTTTAAGTAAATTTAATGATTAAACGATTCACGAATATGTAAGTTGTACCCAAACAGACAGTGCGCCTAGCAAGCTTGAGCTCAAATCTCAAGGAGCGACAGTTTTTTTTATTTTTTAAGTGACTATTCTCTCTTCGTTCCCATTCGGTTTAAAAGCAAACAATTCGTGTCTTCAACGAGCAAGCTCGAATAAAAGGGAGCACAAGTCAAAAGAGCTTTTAGTCGCCTCTTTCTTTGCGACCGAGCCCAGAGCCATATCGGACTAGTCACATTTTTTTGCAGGGTATCTACACACACACACACTCACACCATCCTCATACA
>NW_016204210.1:0-2264 GCF_001687245.7 Rhagoletis zephyria
TATGGACGAGTAGCAACGAGGAACTTTTACATCCATTATGAGAGGAATAGTCGACTTCCAGGACTCCCATTTATCGTACAACGCGTCGCTGAGAGAATCTACCCATCCAATGTCGGCACGCCATACGTCCTGCAGAAGTATTTCCAGACCTATGGTATGGACCGAGAGGAATCCCAGGGGGTCAAAGATTGACATCAGGATTTGAAGAATCTCACGCTTCGTAGGAACAATTTCTTCAGTCAGCACGTTACGACGCAGTCTTGCAAATTTACAGTTGAATCTGAAAACATCATTAGTAGGTTCACAATACATACCTAAGATTTTGGTAGTAGAACCCCCTTCTTTCAAAGTTGGCTCGGTAGGATTGTTTCCAGCAAGTTGCTGTAGAACCTTGTGAGAGTTAAATACCCAGTTTCTCACCTCAAATCCAGCGTTCGCATTAATCTGTTTTACCTGTTTGGCTAGTTCAAGCGCAGTTTCTTCATCGCGTTCACTGTCAATGAAGTCGTCGACATAGTGGTAACGCTTCCCCGCTTCACCTGCCCGTGGAAACTCGTGTTGAAATTGCTCAGCATTGTTGTCTCGTATAAAATGCGCAATACACGGAGCGCAGTTTACGCCAAATGTTAGGGCGCGAATTACATAAACGCTGGGTTGCTGCGACTTGTCAGCTTCGTCCCACCATAAAAATCTTTGAGCGTGCATATCGCTTTCTCTAATGTTGATTTGGTGGAACATTTCAGCCACGCCACCACACACTGCTATTCTCCCTACTCGAAATGATAATAAGACTTCCACGAGAGGGTTCAACAAATCAGGTCCAGGGAACATAAAAGCGTTGAGGCACACGCCATTCGCTTTTANTATTCTCCCTACTCGAAATGATAATAAGACTTCCACGAGCGGGTTCAACAAATCAGGTCCAGGGAACATAAAATCGTTGAGGCACACGCCATTCGCTTTTGCGGCCGCGTCCCATACCAGACGTATTTTTCCTGGCTTATTCGGATTCGTGACGGTGAATATCGGTAGATACCACGTTTTGCTTGGTTGAATCGTTGCCTCAGCAGGTGACAACTTTTTGGCGCTTTCGGCCGTTCGTAACACCTGAAATTTCTAAAGTGGTTTTGAATGAGTTATATTCCATGCGGGTTGTATCACCGGTCCAACGTAAGCATAAAGGCTCNCGGCCGCGTCCCATACCAGACGTATTTTTCCTGGCTTATTCGGATTCGTGACGGTGAATATCGGTAGATACCACGTTTTGCTTGGTTGAATCGTTGCCTCAGCAGGTGACAACTTTTTGGCGCTTTCGACCGTTCGTAACACCTGAAATTTCTAAAGTGGTTTTGAATGAGTTATATTCCATGCGGGTTGTATCACCGGTCCAACGTAAGCATAAAGGCTCCTGCACACCTTTGAGCTCCATCATTTCGAACACACTTTTTTTGATTAACGTAACTGCAGAACCCTCGTCCAGAAACGCAAATGTTTCTATCACTTTATTGTGTGAGTATAATTTCACAGGGATTATTCTGAAATATGGGCTATTTTTTGTAGCGCTGCTGCTGTGCGCGATCATCTGCTTGTTGGCGTCATCACTCGGAATATTGCTGCTACGAACAATCTGTCGAGAATCTGTGTAACAAATGATGGTGCTTATACTTACAACCACTGATACCACATTCTTTGTTTTCGTAACATTTACGGCGATGCGAGTCCAGACATTGACGGCAAAGACTATGTTCCTTGACTATTTCCCACTTACGTTTAAGGGGCAAGGTTTTAAAGGCTTCGCAACGTGGCAGCTTATGTCCATATGTTTTACATACACAGCATTTTCTGGATAGTGCGTTGGTTTCGCTTCTATGATCGGAGACATCTTCAGCGCGAGTGTGTGTATTTACGTTTACACCTGATTTATGTTCATAGGAGCCACAACAGTGCTTGCTGCCTCGGCGATATTGTACAGCCAGTCACTGAAAATCTTCACTATAGGTACTCGATCGTCTTTTGTATGCATAGCCCAACTCAGCTTATAATGGTTTGGCAGCTTATCCACTAACTCTTTAACTAATAATGGATTCACGAATAATGTTGCACATACATTTTGTACGCATAAGGAGAACTCAATTAAAGATTCTAACTTATCTTTAAGAGGCGCCATATTTTTGGCCTTATTAATTGCGCGCTCTAAAATATGTTCAGGTCGGGAACAACACATACGTAGCGTCTGGATAATTTCCGGTACCATATCAGGTAGG
>NW_016204211.1:0-2264 GCF_001687245.7 Rhagoletis zephyria
TCATGATCTTCACCAACAGAAAGAGAAGGAGTAAGAGTATGCAGCTTTTTTCCGAAATCCACTGTGCACTTCGAAGGTCACAGACAGCTTCCCGTTGTGGACGACAGGACACTTATTTTATCGGTCTGCGGTGCAGGACTGCCCAAAGGTATTCTCTACGCATACATACTATCGAAAGCCTTTTAGAAATCGACATACATAAGATGCATATTAGCTATGAATTCATCGCAATGCTCGCTAATGATCCGCCCAGTGTTTATATGGCCTGCGGGAGAGTTATCGATAGTTCAATATAAACATTCCCTTAAGCGCTCCAAGATTACCTTCACTACCATGGATAACACGCCAGTTATAATGATCCCTAAGGTCACCCTTTTTGGAGAGTTTCATAATAATGCCATCCCTCCTTACATCTGGAAAACAACCACTTTCCCAGGCATTTTCTGGCGCCAAAATAGAATAGTCTTCGACGAAAGGAGTAGTGGAGGCGAATTTCAATGCATTGGAATTAGAATGTACCTAGGGAGCGGAGGACAACACGCTACGCCAGTTTAATTGTTCTGAGCTTTGAGTACTGATATCGAAACGAGATCGATAAATTCCGACCTCTCAGTTAATTCGCAGACCAATGCACTAGTCCAGGTGGGGGAAGATTTTTTTATCTCTTCAAACATAAAAACACAAATTTTTTTCTTATGAGGTCCGCGGAACTGTTTGTAAAATAAAGGCGTGTACACCAGGTACTCATAAAATTTGATTTGGCAAAGCACTTGGCGAAATATATCGACTATTGCAGGATCGTTTCGTGACGAGTTACGAAATACCCCGAACTAGTCCGAAAGTAGTCCTGAAAAAGTCGTGAACTTTTCCTAAGTTTCGAAACGGTCCCGAAATTGACCTTTGCTAGGTCCAAAATAGTCCCAAACTAGTACCGAAATGGTCAAGAAAAAGTCGTAAACTATCCCGAAATGGTATAAAAATATTCGTGAACCAATAGCGAAATAGTCCTGCGCAAGTCTTAAATGGTCAAGAACTAGTCGCGAAATGGTCCTGAAATAGTGGTTAGCTAGGACTGAAATGTTTTGAAAAAACACCGAGTTGGTTCTGAAGTAGTCTTGAACAGGATCCGAAATGGTCTGCCTGTTCCGAAACGGTGGAAAGAGTCGTAAACACGTCGCCGAATAACCTCGATCAAGTCTTCACACAGTCTCAAAATGGTCCCTTATGAATTCCAGAATTCCGAACTAGCTCTGCAATCGTTCTAAACTAGTCGGTAACTAGCCACAAATTTGTCCTGAAATAGCCCTGCACTAGTCCAGAAAGGTTCAGTAGTTCATGCAAGAATCAATCACTTATTTTCTGCTGGGTTACACAAGAAAAACAATAAAAAAATTTCTGCTGGGTTAACACAAATTTTACCATACCAAGAACTAACTAAGACACGTTTACACATCGAGAAAACGTAAAAGTCAAAAGTTTATTTATTTTTTTTTTTTTGGAGCCAGTTATTAATTGTCTGTAAACGTAATTGTCTTGCCAGTTTAAATATTTTATTTTTTTTTTTTATCCTTTGCAAATAAATTACAAAGCTGTTTAATGTGGTAAAAATGTTTAGGGAAATTTTGTGCGCCTTCGAAAATAACATCTTTTCGAAAAATTTAATTTGTAAACTTCATGGAGCGGTTATGGTTTAATAAAGTCACATTCAATGCTACAACGCGCAGTTAAACGGATATTTCATATACAAGTAAATGCCAAGTCGGTTGTGGTAATAACTAATTCATCGTAATTGGTTTGAAATTGGCATTTTTATTTTTAGTTATTGCTCAAATATTTTAATTTCAGTATTATAATTTATCGGGTAGTCAATTATGCAGCAGCTCAAAAATATGAACAGTAGTAAATATGTATGTATGTCCAAACTAAATATGTAAATATACTTTGAAACTATTTTGCAATTAGAAAACCTAGCAGATAAGTGTAAATTAGCAACAACAACAAAAAATAATAAGAAACCTAAAATTAGCTTAGAAAATGCGCTGTTGCACGCAAGCGATAGAATTGTTTTATAATTGAATTAAGCAAAGACTTTAACGGGTTTGTATTAAATGTAAAAAAAATATAACAAAAAACACAACAAGAAACAAATTAAAAGAATTCAAAAAAAACGAGAGGTGAACGCAGTGATGAAGCGAAGCAAATAATAATTAAAAAGAAAAAAAAAACAAGAACAGAAATTAGAGAATACATAGTTTAACTAAAAG
>NW_016204212.1:0-2264 GCF_001687245.7 Rhagoletis zephyria
TAAATTTTCATTTAAAAAATGGCCTCGAGCTCATTATAAAATTGTTTTTCTATTTACTCTAATTAATTTTTAAGCACTTATTTTACGTATCTTTATTACATCTTTTTAGTTAATTTTTATATTTTACTAATCCAAAAAAATATTTTTTAATACTAATTAAGCTAGTTTAATTTTTTTCTTTTTTAATTTTATTTATTTGATTTTTTAATTAAATTTTCGTTACATGTTTTTTGCTTCAAAAAGAAATTTTCATTTTTTTATTTTAACAAATTTTTATTAACTTACTTTAAATTTTTATTAACTTACTTTTACTAAATCGTTTGTTTTGTGTTTTCAATTAAATTTTCTCTAAATTTTTAGATTTTATTGTTTAAAAATACAACTTATTAAATGCCGTTTCCCTTTTAGAAACTTATTATATACTTTTTATTAACTTTAAGGTTTTATTATTTTAGAAAGAAAACTATGTTTTTTATTTAATTTAGTTTTTAGAATCATATTTTCTCAGTTAAAACGTAATAAAGAAATGTTTATTTAAATTTAGTTTAATTTTTAGAAACGTTTTTCATTTCTCCTTTTTTATTTAATTTTAATTTAATTTTTATATATGAGATTTAAAAATAAAATATTTAGAAAAAATACAGTTATTTTTTTCCTTTTTTAATGCATTTTTTATATTATTTTCGTTAAGTTTATTTATAGAAACTTATTTATTCAATTAAGTTTTCTGATTTCAATCACATTTTCTTCACATTTTTAGATTTTATTATTAAAAAAAAGAATTTGATAATTTCATTTCATTTTTTCAAGATAATTTTCGCAATAACATTTTTTTATGTTTCTCACTAAAATTTCTTTTAAGTTTTAGATTTAATTGTTTAAAAAAATTAATTTAATGCAATTTTTAGAAACTTATTTCTTACTTTCTAGTTAAATTTTTTTCTCTTTGATTTAATTTTCTTTTAATTCTATATCTTAATATTTGAAAAGAAATTTATTTTTTTTTTAATACTAATACTTTATATTTGTTTTCTTCTTTAATTTCATTTTATTTTATTTTTTCAAGGGAATCATATCGACTGGCTGCTGACTGCAGTGTCTTTAAGGTGGATAACTTTACTATATAGTAGGCTGATTGTCTCAGGGAGCATTGAAATGGTAGTAAAATCGAAAATATGTATTTTGGAAGTAGCGTAGAACGCTGTCTTCACTGAGTCACGTCAAAACCTCTGTGCTGGGTTCCTGAACAAGGCAATATCAAAGGGAACGAAATAGCTGTCGAGACGGCTAGACACGGCTCGGAAATGCAAATAGCCGAAACGGATAAATTCCTACCACCACAAATTTCTAACCTGCTCTCCTTAGGTTGATAACCGAAACACAGCCTTAACTAATGACCTATGGATCAATCGTTACAACTGTGAGATCCCATGATCCTTATGACCGAGACTCAATAAGAATCATACTGATGTACAAATGATGCTAAAAAAATCTACAGGAAGTGATCTTACCCGCGTTATCATAGCACACTGTGATATACCAACAAGCGCCCCCTGCTTCTTGCATGTTCTTGTTGGCATGAAGATAAAGAGGAATCGATTCACCACTTCCTATGTCATTTCCCAGCTATACAGGCAAGGCGTCTTAAGAATTTGGGGTAACGATTTTTCAAAAGTTTTGGGAAGATATCAGAACTATCGGAGCTCCACAGCTTCATCAGGAATAGTAAATGGTTTAAAAGACACCATACAGACAATATTAAATATCTTCAGTTAGAAGGATGTGCCTCCATATGGCACTCATAGTGGGCATACACAAAGAGCAAGTTTGCCTCCGAGTGGAAGCATGAGTCATTCCTACTCGCCTTCGTAACCTAACTTGACTTAGTTTCTTTTACAAGAATGCTCATGCCCATGGCCTTTACCCGGGAATAGTTGACTCAAGCTAACAAATAGTGCACCTTTGAACCTGCTCTTTAATCATCAGCATGTGTTGAATATGCTCCGCTTCGTCTAAATTTATCCCGCTTTTACAAATATGATGCGTTTTGGAACGATGTATCTTCATGCGTTGGCATCATTACAAGGCTTACTTTAAACTGAAAACAATTGAAGGCGATACTAAACTTACAATTTTATTTCTCTTAACAAAAGGCTTCTGGAAAATATCGTATGCCCTTCAATGCTGATTAAAAGCTGTGGTTTCCTAATATGCGGGTCAACACCAAGACGTATCGCACAAAAAGTACCATCTCACAAGGGGCA
>NW_016204213.1:0-2264 GCF_001687245.7 Rhagoletis zephyria
TTATAGCCCTGCATCTGCATTTCAGCCGCCATCTCTTGGTAAACATGGCGGTTTTTCCTAGGCCCCCTCAAATCATCCATNGATGGCGGCAGCGATGAGAGATGGGTTGGTGACTCTGAAACTGAAAATGAATTTTTAGAATTTATGCACATAGATTAAGATAAAATGTAATAAATAGTTTTGAAAGGATTGATGTTACCAATATTTCGCCGTCAGATTGTCAATCTTCATTTTAACTGATGAGGAGTTGACATTATAGCCCTGCATCTGCATTTCAGCCGCCATCTCTTGGTAAACATGGCGGTTTTTCCTAGGCCCCCTCAAATCATCCATTCTGCTGCTGCGGTCCATGGACATCTCGTTCGCTTCATATTTTTAATAAATTTTTCTTATTTATTTAATTAAAATCACAAAGAAAATTTAATGAAATGAAATGAAGCAAATTACAGCACAAGTATCACAAAATATGTAGATATGTATACGCAAAACAGAATGTAAACAAATATGTATGTATGTATACACAAACAAGCGATGCTGCCACTCTTTTTCACTACACCTTCTTCGAATCGTGGTGTTTTTTCGAAGATTACAGAGTTGCATTCGGCATTTAGATTCTTAATGCCAAAAATATATAGCATTTAGTTGCATTTAGGTAGAGAATTTTGTATGAGTAAATGTACATTTAGAGTAAGATTAGAGCTAAATGTGCTAAATGCAGCTTTAACGTTCAGCATAAACGGCCTATAAGTCAGCATCGTTTTACTTTAACATGAAATACTCAGTCCTAGTTTACTAAATTCCCAAAAATGTATATTCATTCAAAAGATCATACATAAAAAAATAAGACCAAAATGATATTTTAGCAATTGTTGCATAAATCACATAACACCGACAAATTAAACATTGAGATTCAGTTTCAAATAACAAGTTTAAATATTATTGCGCTCAGTAATTTTCCAAATCAAACCCCGTCCCGCCATACACATTGATTTAAATTTTTTAGTTGTTATTGTTTCGTCTTTATCACGCATTTCTAAAAACATTCTTGACGTTGTTTTGAAATTTGGCGACATAAAATAATGTAATTAATCTTTTCTATAATATGAAAATGATACACTGTGCGTCGGTTCGAATCCTACTGAAAGAAGCCTGATGAGGAAATGTAGTGATTTTTGCTTATTGTCCAATTTTAAAAATTTTCGGCCATTTGGTATGCTGTAGCTTGGAAGAAATTGGTGCAGCGGTTACCAAGATACACATGTAACCATAAGTGGGCGTAGCTACGCCCATTTTCCAAACATTTTCTAATATTCACATTTTTCGTCTAAATATTATTGCAAATGTCAATTTTGAGTGAATAATCTTCAGTAGTTACTAAAATATCGCAGTTTTCGTATTTCTGAAAATTACCGTTATATTTTGCCGATTTTGCCCATTTTCAATCCCATCCGTCGTATGCCCGAAAGAAGTGCACGTACAAAGTTTCGTTAAGATATCTCAATTTTTACTCGAGTTATCGTTTGCACAGACGGACGGACGGACGGACGGACAGACAGTAACCGCTTCTCTCTTCATTCTGATCACTTATGTATACATTTGTCTATATCTATCTCGATTCGTTTTGCCTGTTACAAACAACCGTTATGTGGACAAAGTTATAATACCCTTGTGCACAAGCCTTTTAATATACCACGCTTTTATAAATGCACTAAAAATTATTTAGAAAGTAATATATCTCAGTCCCATAGAATTTGTTTTGATAGCTAGTGGTTCGAAATTTTAGCAAAAGTCATCATAAACAATTTATGAGATTGAAAATAAAACGCGTGAGGCGTATTGATTGAATTGATATAAAGAGTAATATATGTACGTATGTGGGTATATAAATAACGACCGCTTAAATTCGATCTCAAATTTGTATTTTCTCTGTAGAATTTTTAGGTCTATGTTTGACTATTGTCAATTAAATCTTATGCTTTGTATTGCATGCGCTCCACGTTTTTGCGTTTTCAATCTCATAAATTGTTTATGACTTTTGCTAAAATTTCAAAATGAAAAGTTATCAAAACGAACAAATTCTATATTATAAAGCGTGGTATATTAAACAATTTTTTTGTATATTATTTATTTTATCAATTTAATTTAATTAAATTTTTCAAGAAGGTGGCAACCTTCGCCAAAAATATTTTCTACTGTAAGCCTTCTTAAACCTGTTTCTTTTGACAACTATATTGCAATATTTACTTTCTCTTATTATTTTTAAC
>NW_016204214.1:0-2264 GCF_001687245.7 Rhagoletis zephyria
CTATACTCAATCCCGACACTTGCGTCCTCTTGCAATTTAATTCTTATGTAAAAAATTTTTAAATTTATTACGTTCAAAAATTAAAATTTTCTTTAATTTTTTTTCAAGAACACTTTTTGTAGAATATTGACGATATTTTTATAAATTACCATTATTTTTTCAAAGTTTTTTATTTTCATTTTGTTTCGATATAATTTGTATGGAAAGTGGTATTGGGAAGGCGTAGTGTTATTTAACAAATTCCATTTACAACACCGTGCGACAAAAACCAAAAATTTTTAAAACACACGAAAAAATTAATATATTCACAAAACTAGAAGCAAAATATAGTATAACTGAGTTTTTAATTTTTCTCTCTGACGTCAGAATTTTTTTTTTAAGACTGAAATTTCTAGGATAAGATTGAATGAAAATATTACTTGAAAGATTTGTTGCATTGTGGAGTAACAATATGGGTATCAATTAAAAGGAAAAATTCTATAGATTCCTATTTCTATTTTTTCGATCATTTTTAATCGTTACTTTATGATTTTTATTTTTTTGATCATTTTTAATCGTTATACTATGATTTTTATTTTTTCGATCATTTTTAATCGAAACTATGATTTTAATGTTTTCGATCAAAAATAGAAGTTATTCTTATGCCGAATTTCCACTAGGCATTGAAATGGCAAAAAATGTATGCCATTTAAAAAAATGCCATGTGGAAATGAACTTAATGACTATTTTTTTAATGTAATGACACGATTATTTTTTAATGCCCAACTTACAAAGTATACCCCTATTTTTATACTTTTCGTGAGCATGAAATGGTATTATAACTTTGGTCCGATGATTGTAAGTACTACAATTAGATGAGACAGACCCATTGAAATGTATACTTAAATGATCAGATCGTCGAGCTTCGTCGATTTTGCCATGTCTGTCTGCCCGCGTGTTTGTATGCAATCTAGTCTCTCAGTTTTCGAGATATCCGGATGAAATTTGGTAGGTGGGTGTATTTTTATAATGCACTAATCATTTGTCGGAACTGGAATAATCGGGCCACTAGAACCTATACCTCACATACAACTGATTCTTCAGATATAAGATTTTTCGCTATAACTCTTCCATTTAAGCGGTTAGGAACATGAAATTTTGCAATACTTCCGCCCATTATCAACAGAATACTTACAGTGAAAATTACAAAGATCGGTCACTATAATCTATAGCTCCAATACAACTGATTGTTCAGATATAAGATTTTTCGTTATAACTCCTCCATTTATGTAGATAGGCACATGAAATTGCACTGTTTTCACTCATTATGAAAAGAATACTTACAATGAAAATGGCGAAGATCGGGTGGCTATAACATATAGCCTCCATATAACTGATTGTTCAGATATGAGATTTTTTGTTATAACTTCTCCATTTATGCAGCTAGGAATATGAAATTTCGCGCCATTTTCACTCATTATTAACAGAATACTTACAGTGAAAATAACAAAGATCGGGTCACTATAACATATATCTCCCATACAACTGATTGTTCAGTTATGAGAATTTTCGTTATAACTCCTCCATTTATGTAGATAGGTACATCACATGAAATTTCGAAATATTTCCACCCGTTATCAAAAGAATAATTGCAATAAAAATGGCGAAGATCGGGTCGCTATAACCTATAGCCTCTATACAACTGATTGTTCAGATATGAGATTTCTTTTTATAACTTCTCCATATATGCAGCCAGAAACATGAAATTTCGCACTATTTTCACTCATTATCAACAGAAAGTTTACAGTGCATGAACAAAGTACAGTAAATTAACAAAGATCGGGTCACTATAACCTTTTTATTACCTCCATACATCTGATTGTTCAGATATGGGGTTTTACTGTGAAACTCCTTTATATGGACAGCTAAAACCCACGAATTTACACAGTCTACTGAGAAAATCTATGCTATATAAGCTTTATCTCCTATACTACTGATTGTTCAGATACCAGTTTTTGCGTTATTCTCATAACTGAACACTCAGTTGTATGGGAGATATATGTTATAGTGACCCGATCTTCACCATTTTCACTGTAAGTGAATGAGTAATGAGTGAAAACAGTGCAAAAGTTCATGNCGGTTAGGAACATGAAATTTTGCAATACTTCCGCCCATTATCAACAGAATACTTACAGTGAAAATTACAAAGATCGGTCACTATAATCTATAGCTCCATTACAACTGATTGTTCAGATATAAGATTTTTCGTTATAACTCCTCCATTT
>NW_016204215.1:0-2264 GCF_001687245.7 Rhagoletis zephyria
TAAGTCCCAGCTACTTTAAACTTGCAATTTACTATACTAAAATTGAAAAGATCGAAATTTTTACGAAAACTTGTAAATTTTTTTAATGTTGCACAAAGTATTCAACTTGGATTTATGCAGATTTGTTAAAGAACAAATTAAATTTTTATAAAAAGATAAATAAAATTAAAAAAAATAATAAAATAAATAGTAATAGATTTTTCAAAACTTACCAAGGCAAATACGAAAAAGAGAAAACAAAAAGAGAATAAAAAAAAATTCACGCTCTGAATTTTTTGAGCCATATATTTTTAGTATTCACCAAAAAAATGTACTAAAAAGTACTGCGTAGTAGCAGAGTATATCAACAAAGAGAGTATCAACAAAGTACAATTGTACCAAAAAAGCCAACACTGTCTCGCTGTTTTCGCAAAATGTAGTTGTGTGCGTGAGCCCATCGCTGACATACATTCACATCAGTGTTGATATTTAAGATTTTTAAATTGTACCGAATTAATGACAAAAAGTGTTACTTTTGGAGCTTAATTGTACTTTTCACCATTTCCGTCAATGCATCACCTCCCTTTTCCCGCAACCAAACAAAACCAATTTTGTTGTCTACTGCAGTGTGTCTATTGTGNTGTTGATATTTAAGATTTTTAAATTGTACCGAATTAATGACAAAAAGTGTTACTTTTGGAGCTTAATTGTACTTTTCACCATTTCCGTCAATGCATCACCTCCCTTTTCCCGCAACCAAACAAAACCAATTTTGTTGTCTACTGCAGTGTGTCTATTGTGCAATTCAATGTACAGCTTCAGTTAGTGTAGGCTTAATTTAACGTACCTTATCATTGAGATCTCTTCAGCTGGCCTATAAAGACATAGCCTGTCTTGTCAGAAAGTCCCACTAAGTTAAACTAAGTTTCATTCAGCTTAGAGTTTAACTTAAATTATACACAAATAAATTCCTGAATTATATTTCACAGTTTTAAAAGTACACCCCGCGACAAAATGCTACGATCACCTGGTTTGGGCTATTTATTATATTATTTATCATTGTCTAACAAAAACTATACATATAAAGCCTAATTCAAAATATTGGAATAAAAAACAACAACGCTACACGCGCATTCATCCATATAACATAAAATGCGAACGTTCGTTATATGGAAGAAAGTGCGCAACACCGCAAACAGAAAAACTCAAAAAATCAATGGTATTTTTAGACACTTCAAACGTGCACCTTTTTATACTAGAATGAATGGGCTACAAAAATGTTAACCCAAAACATGTCTACAAATTCTGAACAAAAACTGTGAAAATTTTATGAAGCTTTGTTGATTTTTTTCAATCTTTCAAGTTTGGATTTATTTGCAAGGTTTTTGTTTGACAATCANAACAACAACGCTATACGCGCATTCATCCATATAACATAAAATGCGAACGTTCGTTATATGGAAGAAAGTGCGCAACACCGCAAACAGAAAAACTCAAAAAATCAATGGTATTTTTAGACACTTCAAACGTGCACCTTTTTATACTAGAATGAATGGGCTACAAAAATGTTAACCCAAAACATGTCTACAAATTCTGAACAAAAACTGTGAAAATTTTATGAAGCTTTGTTGATTTTTTTCAATCTTTCAAGTTTGGATTTATTTGCAAGGTTTTTGTTTGACAATCAGCTACAATTTTATAAAAAAAAATAATTGAAATTATATAAAAAAATAAAATAAATACCGGATGACCGTGTAATTTTGTCAAAGATGAAGACAATGATAATAAAACATTAATACAATATATACGTCAGTTCATATTAATGAACAAAATGAGATCACTATCGATAAAATGGAAATCCTCAAGGGAAATTTTTAATTTCAACGCATGGAATTTACATACACTTTTTTATTTTCAACCCCCGAATTTCCCAATTACTTCTATTTCTGCAGGATCGCCATTAGGTAAATTGCATTTCCAAAGATTTTTTCAAAATAAATAGCGATGAGGGATATTTCACCCGCCGGTGATAAGAAATCGCAATCACCATAACGCACATCACTAATATTACTGTTCACAATCACGTTTACATTCAAAATTACAATTCATAATTTCGTTTGGTAGCAAATATGGAATATAGGCATATCCATTTACTTAAATGTAAACGGATTAAGAATCAAAGTGCTAGAAGAGATTTGAGCGTTTGGTACAAAAAGTATTTTTGATGTTGAAACTATACTTAAAATCGGCAAATTGTACTTTTGTACTTTTTAAAATTAATTTTA
>NW_016204216.1:0-2264 GCF_001687245.7 Rhagoletis zephyria
TGATTGCGGGGAATTTTATAAAAATAAAAAAAGCAAAATTTCTTTGAGGGTATTGCTTGTCAGTATCGATATCGATATCAACAAACATACATATTTATCGAAAGAGTTATTGATATATTTACCGCCATCAACATGTTTTAGCTATCGACACAGTTTAGGATCGGTGTATTTCCAAAACTGTTGATTTTTATCATCGATTTATCTGAATTGGTGGTTTTCTAATGTGGATTAAAATCTGTTAATTTAAAAAAAAAATATATATATATATATATGTCGATATATTTTTAGATACATTAATCGATATAATTAACCACCGTCAACCTCTTTTTAGTTATCGACACAAATTATGATCGGTGTGGTAAAAATATGTTTGTCGATATATTTATAAAATTTTTTAAATACATTAATCGATATACATATATTAATTTTAAATGTTGATTTATCTGAATTAGCGTTTTTTAATATTGACTAGGATCTGTTAATTTTCAAAAATATATGTGCATATGTGTATGTATATCGATATATTTTAAGATAAATTAATAAATATACATTACTTTTTATGATTGATTTATGTGATCCGCTATTTTTTTAAATAAATTTCAAAACTTTATTTATCGATATTTGTAGCTCCTTATTCGATATACAAATATGTATTATTTTTTATCATTGATATGTGTGAATAGATAGGTACTGGTAGTCATTATCGTTATCATAATCATTATCGTTACGCATTTCTTATTGCAATCGTTCCTATGCAGATCCTATTCTTAACTTTCCAGGGTACCCTGTACGGCGTAGTGTTGCCAGCTTGGCTTCAACATTCAACCACACATTTATACAAACAATTCCAATTGTTGGCCAGAGTTATAGGGAGCCGTGAACCAAATTTCATTTAAATCCGTCCAACCGTTTCTGAGTGAAGAAAGGCCACGGATGGTGTGGGTACTTCATTTCATCAAATTTCAAATCACCCTGTGCACTGAAAGAAAAGTTCTAACCTAAAAAAAACTTACTGCACATCTAGAGGCTCTGAACATCTAACTAAGCTCTTTTGACATCCCATTTTTGGAATTCGAGAGACTAAAGTTTTATTAAAACNGATAAAAATTTATGGAATTTTTCTAAGTTCTGTATAAAGTTTGAAAGTGTGATTTATATAGTTTTTGTTAAAGCATGAACCATATTTTTATAAAACAATATCAAACAAATTTTAGCTTGAAACATTTTGTAAATATTAAAAACGATACACCATTCATCCATTTTTCACCGCCACTGTATGTTCATATGAATAGGAAAAATCTATGTCTGGCGTCGTAGAATATGCAGGATTGAAACCCGAAACGTGTCATACATAAATCACACCTTTAGGCAAAAGAGCCAACATTGACAGCTACTGTGGCCATGAACTTTGTTGCTTTTTTGGACTGGTCATTTAATAGAGAAAATAGTAAACAAACTAAAGAACGTCACTTTAGCTTGGAAACTGGATACGCAAAGTTGAATCTCAGATGCGAAATAGAAATGACAAAAGCAGTTGGGTTCAAATTTGTATGGTTTGGAGAAATGGCAATGAATGGTGTCTCAAAATGGGAGGAGTGGTTCAAGATATGTAATAATATACGTTAAAAAAGCTACACTGGAGAAGGGAAACTTACGTTACATATCTTGTTTGTCTCATAAGCAATATACATACATATGTATGTATGTTATAATTACATTTATTTTAATTTTTTTTTTTCCTATATTTTTATTTTTACCTTTATAATCTATTGTTCTTAAAAAATTAAAGGCTTTAAATTTGCCTTGGTCTTCATCTTTATTTTTATGTTTTATAGCTTTGCTTTTGTCCTTTTCTTCAACTATGTATTCACTTAGATTATGTCAGGTGGGATGACGTGATAAGATCATGGAAAAAATACCTTTTATCTCGAATTTACAAACTGAAAACGTTGCACGAATTCTGAAATTTAACAAAAACGTTGTTTCATAGCAGTTATTAGATGAAAAATATTGTTTATTTCGCCCATACGAGTTATAACCCTAGGTTTATTTTTTAAGTTAAACGTTACAACGATAAAACATTGACGAAAACGGGGATGGAGAAGAAGATAAAGACGAAGACAATAAAAGAGGAGCAGTGAAATAACCGTTATCAGAAAACGTAAAAATATACGTTGAGTAATAGCTGTTATCAAGCAACTTATAAAATAAACGTTGGGAAATAACCCTTATGAGCGACGGACAACATATTTATCCTGCATAAC
>NW_016204218.1:0-2263 GCF_001687245.7 Rhagoletis zephyria
ATCGCAGATTAAAATAGAAAACTACGTATAGTCGTTCTACAAAACCGCGTGACTGAAATTTTTTGGCAAAAATTGGATTTTCTGACACAAGCTCTTGACTCAATCCTTATCCATTCGTCCTAAAATATACTAGCCAGAAATGCGATTGTTTTATAAAAAAAAGATCCATTTTGAAATATGAGTGTTTTTGTTCTCTAGATAATAATTTATACAACCTCACATATGCAGTTTTTTTATAAAAAGATTTAGNAGATCCATTTTGAAATATGAGTGTTTTTGTTCTCTAGATAATAATTTATACAACCTCACATATGCAGTTTTTTTATAAAAAGATTTAGAGCGTTGACGTATTTTCCAAATGTGTCTGCAATTAAGATATTTTTTCTTACTAAGTTATCAAATTATTCATAATTGTTTGTAGATTGCAAGGCATACTTAAAAAGTTTTTAAAACGAAATGCTCCAAAAACTATACGCGATAAACCGAAAATTTTGAAAATTATGAGAAGTAGAGTTCCAAACATTTAGTTGCTTGCCATTCAGTTATTTTTTAAATCACACTTTAGGTACCTACTACATATGAAGTATCCACATAAGTACTAGCTGCCCATAAAATTTCAAACCGGTATATGGTGTACTTCAAAAGTTATGCCATAATAAATTTTTCGAAATTGGACGTTAATGAATACACAGGCCAGCGTAAATGGGAGAAAATTTTGCTGCGGAAAATGGTAAAGCTGGGTTCACTTGATTTTTTAAAAGTAAAGTAAAAGTTTTCATCGCCTCCAGATTTCGAGAATGAGGTCAAAGTGTCAAAAAATCGCATTTTTTTGCAGTAAATATATAATAAGCTCTAGAAAAGAAACAAAAGGTTATAGAACCTTCCACTTATACTTTAATTAAAGCTACTAAAACTATCGACTACAATCTCTGAAAATACCATATCTGCACCTTGACCTAATGGTTACTTATAGTAATGCCATATATTTAAAAACTTGTTTTATTGAATATGTACTTACTTGCTGAAATAGGGGCAACCTCCTTCACGATTTGGTCTGAATCCAAGCTTTTCTTTTGCTGCTAATATTATAGATTTTCTTTTATTTTTCATGCAGCTAGCAATCTTCTTAAAACTATGTTGACAACTCTATCTTGGTAAATGATCTGCATTTGATATGCGCTCAATACTATTTTACTCTATTTACCAATTTTTACGTTAAACAATTAATTTTTTAATGAGTGGCAACCCTCTATAAAATGGTAAATGCCTGCATCTTTTTGGAAAGCTTGTTTTGCGTTCGATGCCATTATTTGATAGGTCGTAAACTAAATCAAATTCCATGCCTCAATTCACTTCACCATTATTGCAACACTGCACTATGGTCTGGCGATTATTATTTGCTGGTCAAAAGTCGAGCAGTAACCAAATTGGTTTCAAACTTAGTATTTGGGGGTTCTTAAGGTCGCTAATTTCGAATAAAATTTCAGATTTTCGAAATTAAAAATAGTAGATCCAATATGGCGACCAAATTTTGTACTTCTCTCCCTTTCATCAAAAACTTATACATATATAAGCGGGGTTTTCAAGGTCGCTGATGTCGAATCTGATATAAGATTTTTGGACTTTAAAATGGCGGACCCCATATGACGCCCAATTTTATAATTTATTCCTTCTCCTGATTTCGAGTCTGATAGCAGATATTTTAAATTCAAAATGGCGCATTCAATATGACCACCAAATTCTATAATTTCTTCTTTTTCACCAAAAACGTATATATATGTATATTCGATGATTTAAAATCTGAGGACAGATTTTTGAAATTGAAAATGGCGGATGCAATATTATTATTCAAAAAATGCAAAAAAGTGCGATATTATTCTCAGCCCACAAACTGTAAATTGAACATTTTTATTGCCCACAAAGCTTGATGACCGCCAAATGAAACCAATTTTTTATAGCTCTATTATAGCTCCATTTTGAAAATGAGTTTTATTTTATTTAGCAAGCTATATGTTAGTTTTCTCTTTTTTTAATCGCACAAATATTACCTTCGTATTCATTTCCATTCTCTTTTTTAAGGTATTGTTCTAACTCGAAGACTTATACCATTTAGTGGAAATATAATCTTTAACAGCTGACATCTCAACGGGCAAACTCTTTAAGAAAATAATGGGTACGTAGTTTTTTACTCTGGAGAATTGGTTTAGTGAAGGCACAAAAAAAAAATCAATTTAACGATACTTTTAAAAATGACTTTTGGCCA
>NW_016204220.1:0-2263 GCF_001687245.7 Rhagoletis zephyria
AACCTCATCAGCAAAAGATTTATGGCAACTCTGACTGTTGTTTACAATCTTCTTTACTTCACCACATATTTTTTCAATCTCTTTTTTGCTGGTCTTTAGCTCTTGACAAATTTTTTCGCTTTGGAGCTTAAAGCTTTCTGTTAACTCACATAAACTTTTCATCTCTTTAACACTCGTCTCACACGATTCTTGAGCAATCTGCATTGTTTTCAATCTCCCGTTGTACCTTTTCTCAATAGCTTCAAGAAGCTGTTTAATTTCATTTTCATTATTCTTTATAGCATCGTCGAACTCATGTTTATATTCTCTTAAATAGATACCATTTTTTTTACCGTTTCTTGTATTTCTCTGATCGCCATGTCAACATTATGAATATATAAAATGCATTCTTCACAAATAAATTTTACCATCTCATTAGTGACCAGAATATTACTGGAATATTGGTCCAAACCAGAACATTTTGTCGACAAGTGATAAATCTTTTGACATACACCGGCGCATCTGATTCCCGACTCGCCGCGTATTGCACTTTTGCATTTACTACATTCGGCCATCCTCGGTGCAAGAAGTAGAAATTTTAATTAAGCGTCTTTTTCGCAATTATTGTACTTAATGACGGCAATTACACAATATTTCAGTTTCCGATCATACGACCAATGCTAAGCCGTCAATTTCGCTATTATAATTTATTTCAGTTCACTATATTTAAAAAGAATAGCGCAGCTCACAAAAAACACATCCGATCAGTTCCGCAACAGTACAATTCCATGTTCAAAGACTCAAATACCAAGTTGTAAATTCCGGCTATTAAAAAATTCTGCCAACGGTAGACGTAAAGTCCGTACTATTAAAGTCTTTGTTATAAGATGATGGTACTCGATTTAAAATCAGTACAGTATTTACTTCAGTTTATTATTTATTATTATTATTATTTTATTCTATGAGTATGTCGTCTTGAATATCCACTTTCAAGAATAATGCCGCATAAATCGATCACTATTTGAATATTGCTTTAAATCTAATTAGTTTTACAAAAAATTCACGCTCAATTGGTTGTATATCTCATGTGATTTTCGGTCCAAAATTTTGTTTAATATTATACCGAACGTGGGCTGAGAATGGCGTTTAACGCACAAGCTCGAATCTTTTTATGGACCAAGTTGTTTGCTCCCGGGATGCAGCGAAGGCCTTGAATACTTGAGAGTATTACCTGTATCTCCTTCGGCCCCTTCTGTCGCCAACAAGGTACGCAACAAAGATCAAGACTATCCACCCCCGAATTCACAGGAAGACCAAATCAGACTGAGAATATTCAACCAGTTTGAGAATGTTAAACGAGATTACTTTGATACGAGTTTCAAATTTTATTACAAAAATAAAGAAAAATTAATAGTTTGGTTCAATTAATATTGACCGTGTTATCGGTTACGTTGCTTGAACTTATAACGAAAGACGAAAAGAAAAATGATCGGTTCAAAAATCTTGACCGTCGATGTGTGGTGTTACTTGATAAAAAAATTCAATTAACTTGCTGGCGAATTGGCGAACTGAACTGAACGAGAATGGTTATGACTGCTGATCAATGGTGTTCGCATCGCAGATTGATCACCATTCACCCCGCGGAATTAAATAATAAAAATATCCACAAAAATTTTGATTGAAAACGAGCTCCAATAAAAATCAATTAAATCATGCCGTGTGAAGACTGAGGACGATATTGATTTACAGTGATTATGAATTCAAAAGATAATTATTTGATTCAATCTAAATGATGATTTATAATAGCGGATTTTCTAAAAGAAAAAGGTATCAAAAATCTATTAAACTCGAATATGTATGGTTCACTGACGTACAATTTTGGGACCAACAAAATGAGAAAAACGACAAAGATTTTAATTTTTCCTTAAATCTAATTTTATGATGTATTAAATTGATTCGATGATGAAATTGCTATTTTCCCTCAGCTGAGCACGCGGTTATTTTATGCCGGGCTTAAGTGTAGTTATGTTCAACAAAAACTTATTCTTTTTGACCCGTTTATTTGGGCGCCAATGATTTACTTGACCTTGGTNTTCCTTAAATCTAATTTTATGATGTATTAAATTGATTCGATGATGAAATTGCTATTTTCCCTCAGCTGAGCACGCGGTTATTTTATGCCGGGCTTAAATGTAGTTATGTTCAACAAAAACTTATTCTTTTTGACCCGTTTAGTTGGGCGCCAATGATTTACTTGACCTTGGTTTGTCGGTCCAAACAGGAA
>NW_016204221.1:0-2263 GCF_001687245.7 Rhagoletis zephyria
TGGGTCAAAAATGTCGAGCTTAAAGCATAAACAGAACCAAATAACCGAGAGAATTTTCTCGGACGGAGCGATGTCGTCGGATGATATTCGCCGCAACATTTCGCCAACTAAAACAGAACCGAAACGAAATTGTCATCCGCTGAATGATAAGTGAGGCACAGCAGCGAAGAGATGAATCCCCAAATTTTCCCATTCTGCTTCTTCCTAATAATTAACTGCTAGTAAAGTGAAGAAACAAAGCTATTTTTTCGCTGGAAGCTAAGTTTGTGACGCGCGGCAGAGGCAAAATTAAAATTAAATCTATTCTCGCCAAAAAAAACTGTTAATCCTGCGCAAGCGGCGCAAGTAAAACAAAAACACTTTTAATAGTATTTTACTAGTTCAAGGCAATGGTGATTGAGAAGAAATTTCGGTGGACGTTAGATATATGGTCTGTAAACTGTTTTATGGACAAAAATAAATTTTGAAAATTTTTTAGTTTGACTGTTTTCGATTTAGGGTGCAATATGTATGTATGTACATTAGACTGCATCACTCCCCATACGGTACTGTTTTTCCATTGGAGTTATAAAATCTATTATATTTTAAGACGTCCACCAAAATATTTAGGAAAAATATTAATATTTAAGCGAACTGTTTTTTATGAATATAAATAGTTTCTTAAAGATGTCTTTTTGAAAAACTCCCTTGAAATGAAACATTTTAAGCTTAAAAAATTTACATCAAAATATTAGAAAATATATATATAAAAAAAAATTTGAACGGAATCGTGATAATGAGATTTTTGATGCTGTTTTTTTTAACTCTTTCAAAGATTGGTTTAAGAAAAACTTGAATAACTGAACCTAAACTATTCCGAATTAGGCTTGTGAGGTATCACTGGAAAGGTAGTTTCTCACCCTTTTTACTTCTTTGCTAATAAGCTCATTCAAAGGATGAAAGAGAAAGGTAGGATGAACGAACATAATTCAGAGAATTAAGATGTGTTGGTATTTGAAAAAAAATGGGACATGAATGGCTTTTTTATTATTATTATTACCTTCCTTTTATTAGCTCGGGATGTAACTATGTAATATTGATGCGCCTAAAAGATGCAGCGATTTCTATTCTCAAGTTACATACCTGATGACAGTACGAATGGCAATTATAATAGGGAGGTTTTGGTTTTTTGAACTATAATTTTTTATTTTGCACATAAATAAATAGTGGGAAAATACCTTTCTACCGAAATCCCATAAGTCTAAATCAGAATAGTTTTGGCACAATTATTTACCCTTTTCTTAAATCAATCTTTGAAAAATGTAAAAAACAGCATCCAGAAATTCATTATTAAGATTCCGTTGAAAAGATTTTTAAATATTTTTATGCAGATTTTTTAAGCCTAATCTGTTTAGTCATCTGAGGGGATTTTTTTCAAAAAGTTCTTTAAAAAATTATTTTTATTCATAGAAAACTCCATTTTTGGAGGTATTTTCAAATCGGTTCAGCTAGCTTAAATCTTAATATTTTTCCGAAATATTTTGGTGGACGTCTTAAAATGTAATAAGTTTTGTAATCCCGGCGGAAAAAATGCAACGTGATACAGAGCTCCAGATCAGTGAGTCTTAAAACATAGTACTTTTTCTTCTTGGGACATTATCCTTATTTAAAGAGAAATCGAAACCCCCTTCGACAGTCGTTAACTCTTAAGGTTTTAATTTGAAGTAAATTCGTGACTAGTGTGTCTAAAACCCTTACAAGTAGTATCTTAAGAATATTTGCATATTTTTAGAAGAACTAATAGCTTATTTGACAGCTGCCAACTCTCAAAGTTTTATTATAATCGTAGCAGCCCTTCTAATTTTCCGGGTAAAACATGGCTTCTTCGACCACTGTGCGTCGATTGCTTGTCATATGCATTTTTATTGCATTTGCGTTGAGCGGCAAAAATTACTGGGAAGTGTCCTTCCTCCGGAGCTCGTCCACTATCTCATAGCCTGGTATGTAACTGTGTACCAGAACCTATAAAAGGTGAAGCCTTGCTATAACATTAAGTGACGCATATCACTATTCACTAGTGCTTCATATTTATTTGTGACAGATTTGACAGCTTTTAGAGTTGTCATATGGTTGTGTCCGTAACCACTTAACAGCTTCTTGTAAGGTTGCAAGTTTGGTTTTGGAATACACACGAATACTCTGGTAGACGGAGTGACTACTACAGTCTTAAAGCGTAGTTACCCACGGACGTAAAAACGGAGAACGTGTCAGCTGACACGATCTA
>NW_016204222.1:0-2263 GCF_001687245.7 Rhagoletis zephyria
CGGCAACCACACAAATCAAATGCCCTTGTTAGTTTTCAATTCCTAATTGGCATTTCTAATGAGTAGCATTGCTGCTACTAAAGTTTGGTTGCCATTCATTATAGGGTGATGTTCATATATCGGGAGTTGTTTATATTTACAGAAATCATATTTATACGCACATATGTAAGTATACAGCAGCTTTTATTAATAAAAAATCATTTAATTATAAAACTCCCTCGTTTAACATGTGCTAATGACTAGCTGTACTTTTGTATTTGTTGCTATCACTCTACCTCTGCAAAACAATTTAGGGGATAAAAAACAAAAAAAAACCTTTAAAATTAGCGAAACATAAGTAAAGCCAGTAAAAATAGTAGAGTGTGTATCAAGTATAAGACGAAAACTATAAGCTATGAAGACTACATAAATATCACAATGAATACCCGAAAGGAAAAGTGCGACTAAAATTTATAGGTATGACAAGCAAATACCCGGCGTGCTTCACTACGCCTTAAAAGTATTTTTGTGTTTTTTAATACCCGTATTGTAATATTTCGTTTATTTTATCAATTTAATGGCATACATTTTTTCAGCAGGTGGCAACTCTCCTCGAAAACATTTTCTACAAGGATATTTCCTAAACCTCTTCAATTTGATACCCACATTGCAATATTTAATTTATCTTATCAATTGAATTAAACTAAAATTTTAAATAAGGTGGCAACCTTCCACAAAAATACTTTTAGCTGTAAGCCTTCTTAAACCTCTTTCTTTTGACAGCCATATTGCAATATTTACTTTATTATGTCAATTTACTTAAACTGAAATTTTCGAACAGGTGGCGACTCGCTCATGTTTTCCCCTCTATATTTTAAGCTAGACCTCTGGCAACACATCGGTGAAAACTGCTTTCGATTTCGTGCATTAGTTTCCGAGTGATGCGCGTACAAATCAATATTTTCCGATATTTTTATCGAATTTGTTATCGATTTTTATTGCGATTTTTTACCGATATGATTATCGCTGTATTTTATTGAATTTGTTATCGATATTGTTATCAATTTTGCTATCATTATTTTGTTGTTATCGTCACTTTTATCGATTTTGTTAGCCATATATATTTTTATCGGCTTTGTTATCGATATTCCTATCGATATTTTTATCGAGTTTTGTTATGGATATTTTCATCGGTCTTGTTATCGATGTTACTATCGATTCCGTTATCGGCAGAGTATAAAGGTGCATATAAAAATAAAGGGAAACAGAATGGCATAAATGTAATTAGAACGAAAAGGGTAGAGGTAGGGATCTATATAGGAAAAAGAAAAAAATATAACATTAAGCAAAAGCATATCGTCGATGTTTTTGCAAAACCGCCCAAATCGCCGTTGTGGCAAAATGAGATTTGGTAACTCTGAATTCCAGACATCGAAATTTATGCATACATATCGTAAAATCGTTATTAAAACAACAGATTTGTAAAATATTAGCTAGAGAAAATGCCGCCAAACAAGGCAAATCCTTCAAATAAAAACCGTTATTTCGCTCTCCTGTAAAATTTGAGTGCCGTAAGATAGCCGGTTTTGCAATTGGTCGATGGGCAGCTTTGTATATATTGGTTATGAGATAAACAAGATATGTAACGTAAGTTTCATTTCTCCAGTGTGGTCCAGGCGCACTTACTTTTTTCGTTTAAGAGGAACCCTCCACTTATTTTCAACTAGTTAATATTATGTATGTATTGTTATTTTTTAACTGGAAAAGGAGAATCGATTTTCATAAAAATTTCCAGTTTATGTGCACTTTTCACCAAAAATTCAAAATTCGGGCTGAATAGATCTTTTCTAAATCTCATCAACTTTCATAAAGAAAAATTAATCAAATCGGATGAAAATTACGACCTGCAAAGAATTTGGAAACATTATTTTAAATTTTTTCTCACTGCGCGCCACTTAGGTAAAGGAATCTGCTTCTGGTGAGATCAACATATTCAAACCAACAGACGTTCGCGATGAGCTCAGAGTTATTCTCTGCCAAAGTTAAGGACTTAAATTTTCCTACAGGGAGTGTGATCAATTGCTTGCCTCCAGTCACCTGCCACATAAAGCTGTTTACTAGCTTTACATATTTGCATGAGAAGTGACTAAAACGAGTATACAAAATTCACATATGCACACACAAGAACAAACACCACTACATATTAATGACCTAATAAATAAAGAAGTCTGCACTAAAAAAAAATGGAAAAAATAAAAGCTTGTATGTATTAACACTGATTCTT
>NW_016204223.1:0-2263 GCF_001687245.7 Rhagoletis zephyria
AAACTAACTGCTAAAAGGTGAACAACGCAAAAGTTGAACGCGACGACCTCATTAGCAGATCTTTCAATTAGTCTTTCAAAATACAGTAAATAGCTTTTCAAGATAGTTGCCTGACTTGTCTATCGAAAGACGGTGGTGAGTTGAAAGACAGTTGCCAGATTTGCCCTGTTAGTTGACATTTCCAGTTGGCGCAAGTAAGAACAAGAAAAGTACAGAATATCTATTAGAAAAATATGCTGATCTTCAACTGCTAAGCCAGATTTTCGCAATTTTTCCGGTACTGGTGGTGTTGCTCAAAATTTTTTTATTTTTGTCTTCTACACTCAGACGCATTTGTATCTAGCAAGTTTTAAAAATTTTATTTCCGATTTACGCATTATTCTCAATATTGCTTTCTTCGCCATCAAGCCTTCAAGGTACATCTTGTCTTTCATCACCCGCCGATGTTTACAAGTTCACAGCGTAAACAAAACACAAATTACCATTCATCTGAGCTAAATGAGTTAGTTACTCTTCTTAGTCATACTTCATAATATGGCATTTATTAATAATNAGGCATCCGCTACACCAAAAAGGTCGATCAAACAACTAAGCCGCATCGATTCCTTTGAATTGCTACCTATAAAGCAAAGTGTATTCCCACGAAATAAGTCGGCTGGTAGATATATGCACATAGATGGTCAAATGTGGTGGATGTACATACATACATATACATAGGTACGTACAGATTTAAATATGTGTTTATGTTTGTAAGCATTTAAGTATGCCATTAAATACTGTATTTACTAAATGAAAGAAAAAGGAAGTATTTGATGTGCGATGCTACAAGGAAGTAATCAGAAAAAAAAACAAATAAGAATACATGTACGAAATATTTTATGTTCGTCTGTATGCGGGTGTAGGTTTATAGGACTGGGCTATAGAACTGAAGTGGCTACTGTTAAGTTTACCGAAACTGTGGAGCTACATAGTTTCTATATCAGGTGCCATTCGTTTTTAAACATACATACGATTACATAATTCAAAGAGTAGAAACAGTGGCCGTCATAAAAATACGCTTTTGACACTACTTTGTGAGAATTCGTACAAATTTCGGTCTGTTCTTTGACATGAAGATTTCAACGCTGAAAGAGAATCGCAGTTGTTCAGAATAGACCCGCCTATTTACTAAACTTTCCATCATACTAAGGGAATAAAACATAAATGTGTGTATATGGTTTCCTTCCGGAGAAGAAAATTACGGTGGTGTAGGTTAGGTTAAAGTGGTTGTCCCAAGGCAAAGGGCACGCCTGGATAATTACGAGAATTTTCTATATGATGATTGTGAACAATTGAGCGGATATCATAAATTAAGGCGGCGAATCGCCACGAGCCGATTACGAAATTTCGAATACGACTGATTCCGATGCTCGAGAGTTCAGGTTAAGCTAAGAAATGCGAGTCCTCAGCCTCGCCAAGGCTGGACATTCTAATAGAAAGTATTGAGATGATTACACCTAATCTTCATCTTGACAATTTTCACGCAGTACACATAAAGAGGACCCAACCAATTCTCCAACACCTCCGGAGCCTTTTGCAGCTGCGCAGGTATGATGCCATCGGTCCCCAGCAACTTGAAGGGTTTGAACGAATTCATCGCACAAACCATGTGGCGATCGTCCAGAAGGTCGGAGAGGAAGCGCATTTTCTCAACGGAGATTTATCCTGGGGAGGAATTGAAAGAAAAATGAGCATCAAGGAGTGGCTTTAACGACTCTTCGCGGCTCATTGACCAATTTCCCGCCTCGTCCCTTAGTTACCCCAAGGGAACGGGATGGTGTATCACACACGCTCTTCAAAAGAGGCACAGCTCAAAAATCTGATAGGAAATATACATAACTGCTTGTTTATCATACAGACGCAAGTACAAAGGCAGGTACAACAGTACCAGGCGAGTACAACAGTAGTTTTTTAAATATAGAACGCACTACTTATCTTCGTCGATAATGTAGCGGCTTGGTAAGCAATATGATCCAAAGTTAGGAAATCGTACAGCGTTGACATATCTGGGCAATCTGAACATCACTCTTCGCTGAGTTTCCAGACAAAGCAAGAAGAAAGCACATCTGCATACTTGGCTGACAGACATCATCATTGCGCGGATGCTCCAACGATTGCGAACACCATTCAGCTTCTGCAACAGCTGCAGCGTTAAGAACAAGGAGGAATCAATAGAACATTTTGACGTAGAATACGTCTTACCTTAAGGTATGGGGGCTATGTT
>NW_016204224.1:0-2263 GCF_001687245.7 Rhagoletis zephyria
AAGTTATAATACCCTTGTGCACAAGTGCGCTCGGGTATAAAAACAATAATGAGCAGCAGTCGACAGTCGGAGCTGCTTTATTAGCCCACTGCGGTACAGTTGCAATGACACTCGGCATTAAAAATATAAATGTAATAAAAATAATTAAAAATAACAAAGCGAACTGTGTACTGAGCTCAGCAAGCTGCGGGGGCGCTTGCGTGCGTGTGTGCTTGCGTACACAACCCAAGTTACAAAAAGATAAAACTGAAACTCTTTTACTAGTCTTAGGACAGCTATCCTAAATGAGAGTGAGGTAAACTTATTGGACGAAGGAATTTATTTATAACGAGTTTTTCAATCGCGTTGTTGATTTCCTTGCTCCATTCACTTCATTTCTGGAAAATATTTGGAAGTGTCATGCTGCTGATTAGGTCCTATCTAGACCTTTATTATTTCAGAGGAGCCTTATTAAGGCGCTAAGGCATCTAGCCAAGGTTCACAGGCTCAATGAAACCCTAAATAAAACAATTTCATTGTATGGTGTTCTTGTGCGGTGGAGTGCACTTCAGCACAGTTCTACAAAAGTTTTCATCTAGATCACTTGGGAGGCCGATCTTTTACTCGGCTAGTAATAAATTTATCAGTGTTTCTACGTTTTCATCTAGACTAGTGAAAATATATGAGTTAATAACCAGAAAAGTATCGAATTCAACATTAAAATTTCTTGAATAGCAAAGGAGAGTAACTATTACTACATTATCGCGTTCTGGCTTAGAAAAAATTTTTTTTTAGCAAGCTTGCACCACAAAAGTCTGTAAGAAGAATTTGAATTCTTTTTTATACAAAAGAGGGATGTTGTACGAAAAAAGTTCCGTAAGTAAAGGTATAGAAGAGGAATAAAAAGTAAAGGTTATACTAGGTTAGCTTTATACGATCCTAGCGGATTCCTCACACAGAACGCAAAAGGCTCTTAGAAGACAGTGACGAATTTTTAAGACTACTTTGGTGGTGATGTTGGTTGTAGTTATCTTCTAACAGAGGGAGAATAATTAGTATTTTTGTTACGAGTATTTTAGCGTTGGTACGAGCCACCACAGCAATCAAATTTGAAGTTTTATACACATGCATACATACATATTTCTACTTAAAGCAAAGACAAGGCGTCAGCAAAGACCAGTCAAAATATTCACCCAATTTATTGACTTACAAAAATTTCATGATCCATTCTTATTTGGTTTGATGGGTTGCCTCAATTATGTATGCGTGCATTTACAGTATCGGTCATATCTATAGCACGCCGTTTCAAAGTGATATTGTGTGTCACTTATGTTTATCTATTAATTTTTAAGAACTTTCAATTAAAATATAGTTCATTCTCAGACAAAGAAAGCTACAAAAAAGTGCAACAAATTTTCACATAAATTTCAAACTTTTTTCTCGGAAGTGTTAGAATTTTTTTGAGTACACAGTTTTTTAGTCCNTACAAACCCAAGCTTAATAATTTGTAGAAAGCTACAAAAAAGTGCAACAAATTTTCACATAAATTTCAAACTTTTTTCTCGGAAGTGTTAGAATTTTTTTGAGTACACAGTTTTTTAGTCCCTTCTATTTTAGTCTGATAATGTGCAAATTTAAAGTGGCTACGAATTACCGTTTATTTTTTATAATTTTTTTTTTGTCGCATTGGCTTCCATACAATGAATAAACTCAATTTATTTGTATATGGAAGAAATCCGCAACACCTTTGGCGAAAAAAATTCTAAAAAATCAGCGGTAACTTTTAGCCACTTGAAGCTAGCACATTATCAGACTAAAGGGACTAAAAAACTGTGTACTCAAAAAAATTCTAACACTTCCGAGAAAAAAGTCTGAAATTTAGGTGAAAATTTGTTGGACTTTTTTGTAGTTTTCTACAATTGTTACACATGGATTTGTATGGGGTTTGTCTGAGAATGAACTGTATTTTAATTGAAAATTCTTAAAAATAAATGAATAAACATAAGTGGCACACAATATCACTTTGAAATGGTATGCTATAGATATGACCGATACTGTGTGTACACACATTAGGGTGCATCACCAAAAAACGTTGCGGTATTTCCACCAAAATATTTTATATTTTAAGACTTCCGCCAAAAATATTTCGGAAAAATATTATATGAGCTGGAACGATGAAAATATCATTATTTTGATTCCGTTGATACAATTTTTGATAAATTTTTAGGCAGACCTTTTAAAATTACTAGTGTTCGCCCAGCGGTTGAAATTCAACCGATAAAAT
>NW_016204225.1:0-2263 GCF_001687245.7 Rhagoletis zephyria
TTTTGCCAATCTAGCCGGTCGGCCCAAAAAGTTCTGGCAACACTGCTTGAGATGCATGGCTGTTAGCAAAGGAGTCTGTTCAGTTGGTTCACATGCTTCACTGCAGGTTGCTTGGTCGAATGGTTGGTTGGTCGCTTGTTTGGTATTTTCATTTGTTGCAGATTCTTTAGTTGGAATGCTTATCAGTTTGCTTTGTAGAGCAGCAAATCTATGGACAGGATTAAATGTTCAAAAGCAGTAGGATTTATTTAAGTATGAATTTTTTTAATTTTAAGTTTTTGCTAAATTAAGTTCAAGCAAATTCCCACAGGGATGGCAGATATAGTTTAGAAGAAAAGTATTAAATACATATCCAATGAAAATTTCGATATTAGTTTGGCTAGATTATATTTAGTAATAATAAACACCCGATTGATTGTTGGTTTCGTAAGACCAACAGAAAAGTGAGGGTTTAAATGATACGGACCTACTATAATTATATAGACCAGTTGGCGTATCCTCTGGATAGCGATCGAACACCCGTTTGGAAGTGAGCTAAAGTGAGAAGGCGTAAAATTTCACGTGCGCTGGGTTTGGGTTGCTCCAATTTAAACCCCCGCCTTATATAAAGGACCGCAGATGATTTAACGGTGAGGTGTATGAGCTTTACAACGATATAGACATAGTGCAGCGAATTAAAATTCAGCGGCTACGCTGGCTTAGCCATGTCGCTCGAATGGACATAAACGCCCCTGCTGTAAAAGTATTCAACGCGGGCCGCGATTCTGGTAGCAGAGGTAGAGGAATGCCTCCTCTGCGTTCGAAAGACCAGGTCGAGAAGGACTTGTCTTCATTTTGCATTTCGAATTGGCTTCAGTTGGCACAGAAGACAAATGACTGGCGTTCTGTTTTGGACTCGACCGAAATCGCTTAGGTAGTTACAGCGCCAATAAAGAAGAAGAAGAAGAAACCTCCAAAACCCTACCTCCTGCGGCCGACCCTGCCATGAACCTTTGTTCCTTTGTTGTTTCATTGTCTTAGTTGATTTTATTATGGAAAAAGACTTAAGTTGTTTGTGAAGTTAAACCTCGGAAGGCACTAGCCCATCTCTAACACTGACAGTGGATGGTTGTATAAGCTTCACAAAACTTCATATTATCTCTGAGATGAGTTTTGTTGAGCTACTTACTTGATTACAATGTACAGATGAGGCAGGCCAAGGGTGTAAGCCAATGCAATAATTTTGAGAAGAGGCCAATTGCGTTTTAAACCTATGAAACGTATTTTAAATATCGAGAGGTAAACTTCCATCACTACTCAGGTATTCATTGACATAATCTACGAATCTATTCGTGGAACAAAGGATACTTTGTATGCTCTCAGTTGATATTTCAATTGGTCCGCCTTATCACTTTTCCGTCACTCTTTTGGCCTTCTCACCGACCGCAATGTGCTTTTGAACTGCCATCTCAATTACTAAGATTGGACAGCTTTATTTTGCTCCTCAACTCAGCATTGCGCCTAATTCTTTTACCACTCATCAGCAGCATTACTGTTGGCTGTTTTTGTTGTTCGTTGTTTTTATTGCGCATTAAATGTGCCAGAAGTGATTTATGTTAGTTAGGTAGCAAGAAAGCGTAGCTGCAGACACACAGGCCAATACTATATATCTTAGCTTGGCACCCACTGTGCGCCTCAGCTCGCCTACTAAATACCATGCCTGCGTGCGTTTTGTCTTCATTTCGAATATGGCTACTTGGTTGAAGAGGAAAATTTTCTGGAATATTTATTTGCAAATGATAATAATTTTCTTTGGAGTTAAAATTTTTGCGTAAACACAAAGCTGCAAATTTATGCATTCTGTATCTGCACTTTCGAAGCTTTCAACACAAAAATTCCAAATGAGAAAAATCCTTTGCTTCTTAAGTCAGCTGTCTGCATAAATTTATGGTAAGAATTTGCTGATATCCTGCGGTGCTTGCAATTGTCTTAAACAAAATATCCTTGGCAGCGAAAGCATTAGGGTGGTCCATAAATGCACGTAGGGGGGAAAAAGTAAAGACGGAATTTGGATTCTCTCACCCCCTAGGATTATTCCACGCCGAAAAATATAGCATGCCACGGTTTTTTTATTTATTTTGGAATCAAAAAATATTTAGAGGTCGCTCGAAGCGCTCAAAGTTTTCGATGTATTTTATATGGGAAAAACACATTTTTTTTAGAAGAGATGATACCGAATTCTTGAAAATCAATATTTTTCGATCAGAAGACTTAGTTTCTCTTC
>NW_016204227.1:0-2263 GCF_001687245.7 Rhagoletis zephyria
ACATATGGTTACATTGTGTGGAAATACTATGTACATATGTACATATGTATATATGTTACATACACACCGTGTCAAAATTACAGGCACACCAATTGAATTACTTTTTTTATAAAAACATAGTTTATTCTTTAAGAAGTACCGTTTCAAACTTTGTGCAGTATTAAAAAAAAAATAAAACAAAATAAAAAATTAGTAAACATGTCAAGCTTTTTAATTAGACTTCTTAGAAATATTTGGAGTGTGCAGTTTTGTAGCCCATTTAATTTTAGTACAATAAAGTGAAAGGTTGAAATAGCTAGGACATACCGTTGTTTTTAAGCAATTTTTAACCTGACGGTGCTGCGCGTTTTCTTCCATACAAAATATGTTCGACGGTTTTTAATATGAAAGAATTGAGCAACACCTTTAACAAAAAAATTGCCAAAAATTAAACGTAAGACCTAGCTACTCAAAACTAAAATTGAATGGGAGAAAAACTGTACACTCAAAGTATTTCTGAGGAAGCTAATTAAAAAGCTTGTAATTTTTACGAAATTTTGTTTAATTGTTTTTTTTTTTTTAATTTTGCACAAAGTTTGAAACTTGAATTTATACGCGTTTTGGTAAAAAAAAAAAAACATTACTAAAATTAAAATTAATAAACAAAAAATAAATTGTTAAAACTTGTCAATATGTGGTTAGCTTATNTGTTAAAACTTGTCAATATGTGGTTAGCTTATAATTTTTACATGGGGTCTATATGCATATGTATGTACTTAAGTATAAATGTATGTATGAACACTCATAGCAAAAGCAATGGCTACGACGTAGCACACGAAAGTCGATAGCCTGTTGTTGGCAGATTTCCTCATTCTTCAACGCCAACAGTAGTCATCATACTGACAAAGTCGGCGTCGACGAATCCCCTCATACAGAGGCAGTAAATAGCTGGTAGCTACTCAGTAGGAAATTTGGGCAGGTAACCGTTTGTGCGCAAGTAAGCATCTTTAAAAAATATAGTGCATGTATGTATAATAACTAAATGATTCATCTTTTCACAAAAAAAAGCGGGACTTACAGTTTTATGCCGTACATATACAGTACCCTCCTTTTCTTCCTAATTGACCGCAAACAGAAAACCTAGAAAATTGCATCTGTTTTTTACGAAGTTACGGCTATTTCGCAAAACCAAGTGTAGATACGTATATACATATGGTGGTTCTGCCAGTCCCTTGGTCCGACATGGGTGGATGATTACTGCTAATCTTTTCCGACTGGGTAGTTGTGCAGTTTCCTGGGTGTTGGTGTGTGTGGTTGAAAGCCCAAAAATTCCGCTCGACTGACTAGAAAGCTACATACATATGGACATATGCCTGTATATATATATCTGGAACTACATAGTTACTTGTTGCGCACAGCGTCAAAAACTGGTTACTATACTTACTAAATATCTAGTAAGTATTTTTGCTTTGCGTCATTAATGAAAATCGCTAGAGTTGCGTTGTCATGACACAAATTCGCCAATCTGCAATAGCTTCTACAGGAAAACACCTTCTCTAACTTTAAAAATTCAGCTTTTTAGATTTGACTGTTGAACAAGACTTTGCTGCTTCGCACACAAACGCAATATACATACATATGTATGATGGTGTGAGTTTACCTACCTCTGATGTACACTGATGTACAAATGCAATATTAAGAGCATACTGTTAATGTAAGAGCTTACACCAGACATGCCCAACGCTGGCAGAACTCCATAAGCAAGTGCTGGGCATGCCTGGCTTACACATTCACCAATTAGTTTTTGGGGGAGTATAAGCAGCGTTGCCGTTTGGCTACAATTGTAGCAAAAGTGCTACATTTAAAATGAAAATCTGCAATGATACAATATTTGTAAAAGGGGTACATTTTCAATTCCAAACTTGCACTTAATGCACTAAATTTTAGTAAGCTATAAAACTGCATTCCAAATTGTTTTAAAATTTCTAATTAAAAAGCTTGAAATTTTAATGAAACTGCTGCTTGCTTTTTATTAATTTTTATTTCATTTGAATATATTACATTTTTGGCTACTAATAAAATTTACTGAGTCGCAACACTGAGTATAAGTTGTTGCTAAGATATAAATCTGAATCGTTCCAATTGAAGATGGCATCGGGAGGAGCAATTCTTAGCTGTCTAGAACACCACTATAAAGCATGTGGTGTACAGACATGTTAGTACAATAAAAAGTTATTGTATTGTATTCATGCATTTCTAACAGCCACATAGGGCATACATATGT
>NW_016204228.1:0-446 GCF_001687245.7 Rhagoletis zephyria
CCCATACTGACTGAAAGTTTCATATTGCCTATCTCTTCAAATGTTTGGGTTAAAGCACTCAAGCTTGGTGTGGAAATACATATGTATGCATGTATGTATGTGAAACTAATACCATACTCATGGAGAAAAATGAGAGTTATTGGAAAAGGTGGTGTGGCAACTCCCATGCAAATTGATTTTTCTATGCTGCATATCTCTGGAGGTGTTTATTGCAGAGGACTGGAACTTGGCACCGAGATGTGTATACAAAATTAATTCCATACTCATAGAGAAGAATTTGTGTTATTCGAAAAGGGGACATGGTTCCTGCCAAATTTACTGTTTTATACTGCTTATCTCTAGAGGTGTTCATGGTAGAGTACTGGGACTTGGTACTGGGGTATGTAAANAGATGGGGAAGATTAGGGTTATAAGAAAAAGGGGCGTGGCACTTCCAGTACAAATTT
>NW_016204228.1:599-2263 GCF_001687245.7 Rhagoletis zephyria
AAGGCCAGGTTACTAAATTTGAGTTGGAAATATTAGAACTCGCCGTGACACCTCCAAGAAGGTTTCACGTTCACGCGTCGTATACCTGGAAACCTTTTAAGGTAAACTTAGAGGGAGGATAGAGGAGAATTTATAATTTCATAGTTTTAAACGGCCTAAATACCTTAACTCGCTTAGAAAATAACGAGCTATAACAAAATAGGCACAGAAATAAAATCTAACATCATTAAATTATTTTTCCTATTTGTATAAAAGCGCGGGGTGAAACCCGCGGGTATAAGCTAGTATAAGAATAAAATAAAATTATATTATTATATTTTCTGACCAAAGCTCTCAACAATACCTTTCATTTGATACCCATATTGCGACGTTTTAGATAAATAGTCTAGAATCGAAAATAAGTGGCAACCTTACACTATTATCCTAAGGGATACAATTTTTTATAAAGGGAGAGCATTGTTAAAGAACCTTTTATTGGTATCTAAACGAAAAATTTAATAAATATGCGATTCAAAATAGGTGGCAACCCTATTTAAAGTATTTTTGAATTAGGGATCTTTAAAATACCTTCCATTTGATACCCATATATATTTTCGGGTATGAAGTTGACAAAGCTGGTAAAATTAGTGCAAGTTTTGAGCGGCTATAAAGTCGCATTGATTTTTAAAATTTTTTTTTTGCTGACGGCTTTTGCGATTTTTTTCATAAAAATGGCGAAATTTAGTAAAACAGGCATTGACTTTTTTTTATTTTTTTCGCAAACGGTCGCCATATTCTTCCACAAAAAATTCATGTTTATATGGAAAAAAGTGCAAAACGCCGTAAAAAAATTATTATTATTATAAATCATAAATCAAAATTATTATCAAAAAAATTTTAACTTGAAAAACATTGTAAATTGTATAACATTGTATATATTATAACCATTTATCAATTTTTGACCGCCACTGTATACATATACATACATACATATATGGCAGAAGAAATAAATAATATAAAAGTTCATATTTGAACACGTGCGTTATCAATGCACTTTTCTATTAATATGTACTAAGTAAGTACGCACATCGTAAATAAATGCACGCACTTAAACGTACATAAAAATATTACGCACGTCTCATACATACTAACTATGTATGCGCTCAAATAAATGTAAACTGCTATTTAATTCAAAGCATGGCACAATGTGATAGTATAATCGGCTACTAAATTACAAATTTTATGGATATAAATTTTTACTCAAAATATTTTTCTTTTCTTTCTCTCTCCTTTTATGGGTATCTATATTTTTCTTTAATTATTTAGCGATTAAGCATTAAAAAAAATTACATATTCAAAATATTTGGGAAAGTTGCTGAGCTATAAAAACATCCATGACTGTGTCGTGCAATTGAATTTTTTCCGGGAAAAACTCGTTGCGAAAACAAATCAGTTCACAAATCTTACAAAAGCCTGACCACCACGAAGGCTAATAAAATTTCGTGCAACTAAAAAAAAATCCACACTTGACAAACGAGCGTATAATGTTCGCCGTTAATGTGACAAAATCATAATTTCGCTGCTCGCAAAAAATATCGTAAAATAAAGAGACATATGGACGAGTGTATGTATGCACACAAAAGTATGCGCATGTTAGTATGTATGACTAAATTAAAAATTGCGAG
>NW_016204230.1:0-2263 GCF_001687245.7 Rhagoletis zephyria
ACAATACCAAGTGCAACAACAACAATTGAAATCAAAATTGTTTTGGATGCGCGCATATTAAGACACCAAGTGTGGATGGACAGGGGAAAGGAATTGAGGTGTGTAGAGGTGCGTGCGCTTAACCATCGCACTGTGGTTTCAGTTGTACAGAAAACGGAAAAAAATTAAATATCTTTGTAAATTTTCAATACACTTACACAAAACGTTATACGCGGTGATTTTTGAATTTGAGGTTCGAATTTAGTAAAACAAATTGGCGGACAAATCTTTTAAAATTCACCGGAGATATATGAAACTCATTACTACGGGACTTTTAGGGTCGCAGATTACGAATTTAAAATTTGATCAGAGCAATTCAAAAAGGCGGATACATTATGGATATTATTTAAACTCTTTACTTGTGGGTTATTGCGGAAGCCTTTTACAAATTTGAAGTTAGATCCGACAAATTAAAACTGGCTAATCCAATATGGAGGACGAATTTTTATCGAAATTCAGCGGAAACACTTTCAATTTGTAACTACGGGGGTTTAGGGTCGTCAATTATGCACCGGATACCAATGTCAAATCCAAAGTGACGGGCGAATTTTTTAAAATAGGTGGGAACGCTGTTCAAAAGATTTTCATACCAAAACCTTCTTAAACCTCTTTCGTCTAACACCTTTGTTGCGGTCCGCATTTTTATTATCTTATGCCCTCAATTCAAGTTTTATTTGGATTTTTAAACAGGTGACAACCCTCCTGCATGCGTTTTAGAAATAAAACCTTTTCAAAATCATTTTAATGGATGCGCATATTGTGATAATGCTATTAAAATAATTTAAATTTATTTTTATTTTTAAAAGCTGACAACCCTTTTCTTGTTCTAACCTACATACATAATTAATTAGCTAGAAAAAAAAAAATTGTTTTTAAGTTTTAATCTGTTAGAATTTTTTCAGCTCAGAAACCACAGTGCGCCGTCGCTGAAGACGTTCCAAATGTATTTTAAAACGAGGTTATTGGTGCGATTGTAAATGCTCAAGTTGATGGCGGCGTATAAATCGCCAGAGTGAATGTCAACGCGCATAATGTCAGTATGAAGGCACCGCGGACGCACTAGCAACAACACCAAAGGTGAACTGAAAAGCCAAGCAATTGGCATACAAAAATGCCAGAGCGCTCAACATCTTTTGTGATTACCTTGGCTGCTGTCGCATCGTCTTTATACCAAAATGCCACCGCGAAATGCAAAGAATTTAAATTCAATAAAGTCTCCGCCTAAGTCGATGACATAAATTGTCGATGACAAGCGGGCCGCGGACCGCGGACCGTAGATTGTGGATGGAAGACTGCGCGTTAGCCCTGAATATGGCGATTCGTATATACCTACAAATGTACGTATGTGCATATTTACTCCAAAAGCTGGCCATCCCCTCTCTATTATCTCTCCACTATTTCGTTGGATGCTTAAGTGATTGCGTATTGTAGCAGCTTTCCACCGACACCATGCAGGTGGTTGCTCCAAATTTTCGGATAATACACTTCAATGGTTTCACTCTTCACCCGCTTGCAGGTAGGCAGAATAGAATGCAGTTCTTTGATAATAGTAGAAGCGGTGCTAATGAATGCAGTGGCGTGTTAATGTCAATCAGTAGAATTTGCTTGAACCGACCCGAAACCCAATGACGAGTTATTACGTTCTCTAAGAGCGACAAGGTAATGGAATCGGATTGTGGCTTCGCTGCTTGCTACTTATTGGCTTTCGTGTCTAAGTACATAAATTGATTGAAAAATTATCAATTTGATTGAGTGAGAATTATTAAGAGTTAGATTACACTTATTTACTACCCTGCCCACTTTTAGTTTATGCACTACAGAATTTTTTTTGCGGCAGCTAACACAAATTTTTGGTAAAGAATTTGACTTTGCAAAACTAGCTAAAAAAATCTGGGGAAAATCCCGAAAGATCTGGAAAAATATAAAACGAAGAATCTCAAACAGACGAGCATAAATAAAAACAAGTAAGAAAGTCTAAGTTCGGGCGGAGCCGAACATTAAATACCCGGCGCAAATATTAAATATATGTTTTTTCACCTTTCCGAAACCAACCGCAGATGGTAAGCCGGGGTGTATCAATTTTGAGTAAATTAGCGTCCTTCAATTTCGAAATATTGAAGTTTCAAACATTTCNAAAGGCCGTAATTTTAATCCGATTTCAATAATTTTCAACGCTTTGCTTTATGTGGCAAGCACAATAACCACACCGAGTTTGGTACAAATT
>NW_016204231.1:0-149 GCF_001687245.7 Rhagoletis zephyria
GGAACGAGCATTTTCATCAGATATTTCTTTCAATTTACTAATCACATACACATACATAATCACGGACACCTTGTTGTCTTTTAGAAGTTTCAGCAACACCAAATGTCAAACAACTCACTTCTTAAGATTTTATTTACCATGACTAAAAT
>NW_016204231.1:299-2263 GCF_001687245.7 Rhagoletis zephyria
CCCCCCTCTCCCCGTGGATCCGCCACTGATCTTATATTTATATTCAGATACATTCCTGTTAATAATTACTTTTGAATTTTGAGCTTTGAGATACCGTCACTAAAATGCAAATATCTAAGCCAATTGGTTAGACTTGGTTATCGAACTTACCCTCTGCATTTGCGAAGGTGTAAAGAATAATATGCAAGTGGTTTTATAACGGCCTTCGGCGGCCTTTACTTTTCCTACTCTTTAATTTATTTTTTTAATTAATCAAAACGATTATTTTTCAGAATAAATTTGCTTATACCAATGGTGACATAAATTGCGTTATGACCTCTGAATCTATAGCGGAATAAGTGTAATTTTTTGTTTATAAAGTCAATTTGCAATTATGCAAATATCTGTGAGTGCNTGTGAGGCGATTATAAACAGAAAAATTGAAATAATGGTTTTCTCCTAAAAAAACCAAAAATTTACCAAACGAAATTTGTATCATAAGTAGTATGTATGTACATATATATGGACCTATAAACAAAGTTCCACAGGTAGCTGATGGCCACTACGAAGACCTTTTCGGTAGTGTTGATGAAGTGCGCACCGAAGTGATTCAACCTTAGTCTAGTGAATTCCGGGCACCTTAGAAGGCAGTGCTGAGATGATTCCATCTTGTCTTCCAAACACCTGCGGCTGTAGGGTTCCGTGACAATATTGAGTCGCATCGCGTGGGTTCCTACAGGGCAATGTCCGGTCAGTACACCTGTAAGAATCGTGAGCTGCAGAAGCTCCCTTGACCGCCTACGGTCGACAATCAGCCAGAACGTTCTTTTAACTTTGCATGGCGAGCGCTGGCCAACTTTGAGCCCATCGGTCCAGGGGCAGGCCACAGATTGCCAACGGAACTCTTTCCCTGTCCGAGGTGATGGCCTTTAGGTTGCTCTGCGTAGCCAATTCATCAGCCCTGTAATTTCCAGAGATCCCGCAGTCTGAACATAAGATCCACTGAGAGTTCCTAACAGTACACTCTCCCGTACAGCTTTGACTCGTCCGTGAAGATGATTTTTGGACCGCTATTCCAGAGACTTCCATTCTTCCATTCGCTCCTTGGAGGGATGTGGGTGGAGAAGGATCCGTTTGGGGCCAGGCTCGGAACACTCCGATTCAATTCATCCGGTAGGAAGTTGAAGCTTTTGAGGATCGTCGAGTACTTGTACTCTGGGTTGAAAAAGAACCCAAAGGTTTTGGGCCTAATGGCTGAACGAACCGCCGCTACTTTGCTTGCAATGCTAACAGGTGCGACGCTGAGCATAGTATTTGGCGCTAAAGTTGAGGGGGCCCGGAGCGCTCCGCTGATTCCAACGATGGCCGCCCTTTGCACGTGCTCTAGTTTCCTAGACTAGAGTAGACTTTTCCAGTGAACTCCACCACACAATGGCCCCATATAACGTTATTGGCTTGATTATAGTTTCATATTGTCAGTATATCACTTTTGAAGAAAGTTTCCGCCAAGGCATTTTACAGCAGTAAAGAGCCACCGATGCCTTTTTTAATCGCTTGTTCTTTTATTTGCCTTCCATGATAATATTCTGTGCAGGATCATGCCCAGGAACTTGACCTTGTCAGAAAGAACAAGGGAAACACTCCCTATTAAGGGAAACTGGGCATGAGGCACTTCACCTCCTGGTGAGTAGTACGAGCTCCGTCTTTCTTTCCGTATTTACAGAAAGTCCGCATCTATCAGACAAATCTAAGACCAAGTTTAGATACCCTTGGATAAGATCACACAGAGTGNGTCGGCTCCCTGCGTGGTACCTCTGCTCAGTTTACGCTTGTCAGAGGCATTACCCCATTCCGCTGTGACAGTTTTGTCGTGCAGCGTACGAGAGATGATCGTAAGTAAGTAGTTCCCGACTCCAAGCTTAGCCAGGGCTCGTACTATCGCCCCAGATAACATATTATTGGAAGCCTCGATATCAAGGAAGGCC
>NW_016204232.1:0-2263 GCF_001687245.7 Rhagoletis zephyria
ATGTTTGTCCGGCAGCCAACAACGTGCGAACGAGACAATTGCTGTGCATTGCGGATAATTGATATTTGCATAAGATTTGTATTGTAATTGCAGATCACTTCTGGCGCGTGCTTCAAACACAACGAAAAGCGTTGCTAAAATTTTTGCTACAGTGGTTTTTGTTATTATGTACAGCATAGGCGCGTCAAATGAGCTGCGCAAATCGGAGTTTGTATGCTATATATTCATTTGTATACGATTAATTCATTTTATTATTTCCGCGAATTATTATTATTTTTTTTTAATGCACAGTTTGAACAGTCGGCTTCTATCTGTTGCTACCTGCGGTTGTACGATCGGAATAAAAGTGTTATTTTAAAACGTTTACGTCCCAATATGCACAAAGCAAACATTTTTCAAACTATTTTTCAATCTTTGAGAAATTCTTGAATCTAAAGTTGAGATCCAACATTTTTCACAAGGTTTAAATAAAAGTTGAATAAAGTTTGAATTCAAATTGATATCCAGACTTTTCTTAAGTGGAGAACTCAGATTATTTTCCATACAAAAAATGTGCCATTTTGTTGGAGAATGAGTTGTTTCTCCAATTGAGGTACACTTGAAAATCAAGATTGGATCTTGGAATTTTTATTGGATCTCCACTTGATCTCCAACCAAAATGTTTATTGGGGTAGGACAATATCAGCCCGTGTATGTATGCTTTATAACGCACTAAACCACAATCATACGCGCACGAACTATGTATTTATCTAACGAATTTGTGTACTTTTCACCTTCACCTTGCCCGCTTTAGATATAATACGAGTACGCATGTTAATAAATGCAGTATGTAAGCGTGACATAACTTTAAATTATGGCTATGGCTCATTCCCCGCTAATCGATACCGAATGAAACGAAAATAAACTTAAGAATTTGAGTGCATTATTTCTAGTATGTAAGAGTAAATAAATCTAACTTTCTAGACTGAAAGCCAAAATTTCGAAATTTATCTCAAAATTAGATATTTTTTTACTTTAGGTTGTACCATTTGCAAACTCATATGAGAGATTAATTTTCTTCAAAATTGACTAGCCTGATTTTCATAGTCGATTGTCTTTTTTAACAAAATACATAAAATAGTTATATTTTGAAGGAAAACACATCTTAGACAGTGTAAATTAGCTGACGAAAGTAACGCTATGACACAGGCGAATATGTGCGAATTGCTTTTAAGTATTTATATGCTTTTATTTTCGAAAAAANCACATGTCACACCAGTCGCCATTAAAAGTTTGACAAATTTTAATAAACTCAGCCGTTACTTATCTGCTAATCTGAAATGTGTCATATATGTATCTGTTTGTGGTCACCGATGATAAAGCTAATCATAAAGATACGTTGCTCGAGCGATGGGAAAACATAAGCTATGCTGTCACGGATAAAAAGAAACTATTACTTCACTTGTCAGAGTAGAGTGAGTGTCTCATACGGTTTGACATGTAACAACCCCATTAAGGGCCGTTTGCACCATGTCTAGTTATTTCTAACTCGCAGTTAAACATCTTTATCGACGTTATCGACACCCAACATATAACATGTGATCGATAAAGCAGTTAACGTGCTTAACTGAAGGATGTACCTCCAGTTAGCGTTAACTAGACATGGTGCAAACGGCCCTAAAAGTATAGTACTATTTAAAAATTAGGTACTTTACAATAACTTAGACAGACAGTGGAGACGAAGTGTCCGATCAAGGATTATCCCGTCTTTAGGTGGCACAATCTTTTGTGTGTTTGTAAAATCCGATTTTATGGGAAATAAAGTTAGTTTTATAGTCTAATAATATGTATTTGTTTATTCTTGCTCAACTTGTCACACCCGTCACAGTTGATTTGGGAACATATAATTTATAATTTCCAATAAAAGTAAGCAACTTTGGCGTAAATGTTGAAAATGCTTATTTAACTATACAGCGAACTATTTAAAACAGCGATGGGCAGAGAGAGCTTTTACATTGCCCATCGCTGACTTAAAACCACAAGCTGAAGACATAAGGTGTGTTTAGTAATTTTTCCAGTAAAGAATTGCAGCGAGAGCGTAAAATCAAAATACAGCGTAAAATTGAGAATAAGAGAATACTAGCAGAAAAAGTTATTGAACACAAAACTAGTAAAAACTAGCAAGTGAACAGTTGTTGCACTGTTTTGGCACATTACAATTACATTTACAATTTATAACTTAGTTTTAAACTTTTTGCTATACACAAAAGCACTTACACAGTCC
>NW_016204233.1:0-2262 GCF_001687245.7 Rhagoletis zephyria
TTAGCGGCTTTACAGAATTCTACGGGTGAAATCAAACAGCAGATGTGTACTCTGTAGCTTGTACGCACTTTCGGAGTAAATTTACGAACACCACAGCAGCTATATTACACTCTAGGAAGTCCGAAATTTAAACCAAATCAGTAACCTACCTTTTAGCTAGGAAATCTACACAATTTTTCTCTTTAGAGTGTAAGACAGGCGAAAGTGCAACTGAATTCAATATTGCCCTCTTAAGACAAGCTGAGATATTTCACCGCCACGCGGAAATCTGAATTTTTGCTCATTTTTTAATGGATAACACAGCCCAACAAAAACACAAAAAAAAAAAAATTTGGTACGAAGAATGTTAAAGCTGTTTTTGTGCTGATTACGAAACCGTAAGCATAAAGTTTCCATCAGCACCAGATTTTGAAAAGAACGAGGTCAAAGTGTCAAAAAATCGCGGTTTTTGCAATACTTTAGAAGCTCTAGCAAAGAAACAAAAGGTGATAGAGCCTTCCTTAAATTAAACCTAGATCTCTTGACTAAGTACTATCTTTGAAAAGAGATCTTAAATATTTGAGATCTTAAAATATTTTTTACCATTATTATCTTAAACTAAATGATGGCAAATTTGTATACATATTTTTTCCCTCCACACTATTTAAAACCCCAATTATGCAAATACACACATATGTACGTATGTACGAACATGCACACAAATGTCGACGTCTTGTCGGAGGCGGAAATGTACTAGCCAGCCCACGCACTTATTACACGGGGTGTCTACAAATTGGGTATATCTACATGCGAAGATACATACTTTGTTGCTAATTTTCCGGCATAGTTTCCGGGACAATCCGAACAAACGTAGGTATACCACCTACNCTTCCGTCCGGTTGGTTAATCGGCGAGCCAGTGCAACGGATAGAATTTCAGCTACATACGATACATACATACATATACATATATTTGTACACTTAATTGTATGAATCACATTATATAATATATATATATATTAATAGCATATCGTTATCCTATATGTGCAAATGCATTTAAGTAGATAGATATATGTAATTACAAGGGCTCGGTATTTAGTGACCTAAAAACTACAAAAAAATGTATCTTAAAGAATTACAAAATTCATTCAATAATCTTTAAAACTTATCTGAAGGTGGAAACCATTCCCCGAAAAAAGTTTACATTTTATAAACATTAAAAAAATTATAGGTTTTTAGGATCCCTCCTTTGTGTGTGTAACACAACATTAAGACGCACAAAGTGGAGGAGAAACTCGGCCAAACACTAAAAAAAAGTGTAAACGCCAGAATATTAATATACGTTTTTGTTTTCCATTGCAACGAGATATTATTCAGATCATTTATCGTAAGAGATAGATTACGCAGGCTAACAAAATCAAAAAAAAAAAAATTGCGGCACGGAAAGCGAATGCTGATTTTTAAAGGATTTTTTCCGTAGAATCAGAATCTGAAATTAGAAAAATTAGATTAGCTCCAGTTTTTGAGATTTTTGACTTTAAAGTGCCAAAATACTAATTTTTGGCATTTTTTTAATATCTATAATGAAATAACGGGCGTCCGGTGGAATCTTTTGAATAAGATGAAAAAAGCTAAACATTGCTCTTTCAGCACAAAAGGTAAAAGTTTGAAGTTATGAACATACATATGTTACAAAACTAAGTTTAACAAATACATTTACACAGTAAGTAGCTATGACATGAAACTTTCTCAGGTATTTAAAAAATTTTCAAGTAGAAATATGCTTGTCTGCGCATTTTAAAAACTTTTAAAAAATAAATACTACCATAAAGTTTTTTATCTTTCGGGATAAAAGAACAGGGTTTAAGCTTTCTTTACATATTATTGAAAATATTCAATGATGTACCTACTGTTCTGTATATTATAACGGTTCAAAATATGTTAATAATTCTTGTTTTGACACCTTTAAAAACAAATAGCTCAAAAACTAAAGCCAATCTCGTTCTTCTAAGATCAGATTCTGATTCTGCGTACAAACTCCATTAGCAATCAGCTCTTATTGACTCTTCCGCTAAATTTCGTCGCCCAGCGTTATCTATGAAGAGAAACTCTCATATGGATCTACATACATAGTTTTTCATTAAAACCGGAAATGAACAGAAGTCCTCACACGTGGACGATAACGAACAAATATTGGAAGGTTTTGGGTGCTTTCGAAAGAGCTGTTCTACCCAGGACCATGGCTCTGACAACCACCAATATACATACATACGTATATAACGGG
>NW_016204234.1:0-2262 GCF_001687245.7 Rhagoletis zephyria
GTTTGTCATAAGCTGCTCTCAATGCAATAAAATCATAAAAATTTAGTTTGAATAATAAACTCAATAGCAATACATGCACATACACATTGCAACTTTTCACCCCTAATAATTCAGGTTGAGTTAGGCGACAGTCCAGCGAAGGGCTGCCCACTCAAGTATTTCTTATGTTGCCCATTGTGTTAATTGATATTTTCTGGGCCAGTAACTGAAGCTAATCCAATTGTTAGAAAAAGCGCTGGATGTTTAAAACAAAGTTATGCTGGGGTCTAAAATGGTATTAAGTCGTACCGTGTGGCAGAAGCTCTTTTGATCACCCACGGTCGACTAAAAGCTCAAACAGATGGCAGCGTTAATCCGGATTAACTCGGACTTAACTGCAGTTAATCCGGATTAAGTCCGAGTTAATCCGGATTAACACTTCCATCTGTTTGAGCTTTAACGGCCATAAGGACGTTACAACTTTGAGTGTCGGGATTTTCGTAGAAGAGATGACCTGATATTTACCTTCTCTTCTTGAAATTCGCAGCGGAAATCTCCCAGCCAAAACCTGAGGTTTGCGGATAATTCCGGAAAAAACACAACACACCTCTCCAAATCCACCATTCAACCATCGACCCATTCATACAGTCTAAACTGGGCCACAGTTTTAAAAACTGCCCTTCCGCTATTTATGTCTTAGAGCAGGCATGCCCAACGCCGACAGAACTCCATAAGCAAGTGCCCTGCGCTGGCAGAATTCTAGAAGCAAGTGCCCTGCGCTGGGCACGGCTGCCTTAGAGGTATGTAAAGGGAAGTACTCAATATTAGCCACACTCAGTACGCACCGATTGATTTCTTTAGTTATTAAGTGGAATCATTTTATAGTTAGAAATTTTATATACCATGAACTTTTCAGCAAGATATTGGTCTAATCCTTTAAGGAAAATGTTTCGATGTTACTACGAATTGGTCTATCAGACAGGTCAAGACTCCATTAGATTAGAAATAAGAGCTTTTCAACAGCTTTTCAGAAGAATTCTAGCCGCAATTAGTATGCAGAGACATTGCTGCAGTCACTCGCTGGGATGCTTTTTCTAAACGAAGGGATGCACGAGCCGAAGTTCATTTTCGTTTAGGAGTTCGAGTACTTCATACCTGGAGTAACTAACGCCTAGAAAGTTTGCTTCAATCCCGAGTTACCCTTTAGCTCTCGTATAGTTTTTATATGCACGCATGGACAAAAGAATCGTTGCAAAATTCAAAATGATATTGTTTGTAAGTTATTGATTTTTTATTCTTTTTTTTTGTAAAATGTGTTGAGCGTTTTTTTCCATGTAACCCATGAAAAAATTATTTTTTATGCAAGAAAATGGTCAACGCTTTCAAAAAAAATCTAAATAATCAACGGTTTCTTTAGAGACTTGAAATTTGCACTTTATTATAATGAATTGAATGGTCTACAAAGTTGCGAAAATTTTCTAAAAAAATCTGCATACAAAGTTTGAAATTTGTATGGAAATTTTATTAATTTTTGTGAACTTACATACATATGTAGTTTGCATCATCTACCTTTCAATTAATCATCTTTGTGAAATTTCGACGAGCACTCACGCGTTTATTCATTCGTGTCAATTCGCTGGAACAAAAAAAAAACAAAATTAAAATTAGTCATCTAATTCCCATTCAACCGTGCACTCATTCACACAATCGCTCTTTCGACCATGCGATGCCCCTACTGTCGACCGTTGCAAGCGTCTTTTCCGTGATTGTATTTTCAATGGCTCCCCATTCATAGAAACATAGACACGTACATACAAACAAACAGATGTATATAAATATGTACATTTATAGTACACAGTCTGGCGTTGCCAATGGCTCAAACTGGCTAATTATGGTCTGATTATGGCAACTTAACGTAACTTAGGGCTCTCTCTTAAAAATTCTGTTAAAAGGGTGTTGCTTATAATTGAACAGCCTAAACTTAACATAATACTTAATGCCACGTCGAAATCTGTTTCATTTTGATTCTCTAAGTTCTACGTTCCGTTAAGTTAAGTTAAGTTAAGTTACCATAATCAGGCTGTTAGAATTGACGTCACGCAACGCTGAGTGTCTTTGCTCTTTTGCTTTTTGAAAGAATCGAGCTGAGAAATGTTGAATTTTATTAAAGTCAAACGTTTGTTCTTTCTCTGTTGGATGCATTCTATGTATGTTTGTATGTAGCAACAGTATTGTGCAACTAACGGGTGATTTTTTTGAGGTTAGGATTTTCATGCATTAGTA
>NW_016204235.1:0-350 GCF_001687245.7 Rhagoletis zephyria
AAATCGCTTAGGCGGTTACAGCGCCAAATAAGAAGAAGAAGAAGAACTTGCAGAAAGTGCACTTTCTTTTTCTTACAATTTGGTTGCCAAATTAACTACAGCTGATCATTTGACACATTTACCACAATTTACCAGCAAAAAATTCGCGGACTTAAACTGGTAACTTCTGACAGAGAGAGAACCGTATTTACTCTCTTTTTTCCTCCCAATAGTCAGAGAACCGAGTACGGGATCGATTTCCAGTAAAATCTCAAAGTTAAAAGTAAATCTAACTATGTATTGCTTACTAGTCCGGACTCGTAAGTGATCGCAACTATTATTTTTTTGTAATTTAATTTGTTTTTTTTTTT
>NW_016204235.1:360-2265 GCF_001687245.7 Rhagoletis zephyria
CTTTAACAGGACTCGTGTAAATTCAAATTTCAAGCTTTGTTCAATATTTACAAAAATTCAACAAACTTTCGTAAATATTTTAGCTGAATGGCTGAAAAGCTTGGTATCTTATGATATACATAAGTACAGACATATCGAGCGCTAACTGCCAAAATAACGCAAGCGAATTTATTTCATTTTTTTTATGCAGAAACGCATCACGCATCAACGCTAAATAGATGCTCTAGAAATATTTTTGCATCAAAAAGAAAATTTTGAAAAATTTCGCTTACGATATTTTGGCGGTTAGATCTCGATGTATCGATACATATTCCTAGAGCATCTAGACGCATTTCTGCATCAAAAAGAAACTTTTGATAAGAAATGTCGCTTACGTTATTTTGGCGGTTAGGGCTCGGTATGTTTGTACAGTTCTACACATAAAATAAATTTGGTATTTTTTTTTGTTTAATTTGGTAACTCTTTCCGGAGATTTTGGTAAAAAATAATAAAATGTTGTCGCACCACTGGTTGGAGCATGTGAAGGTTTGGTTGAAAATTGTAGGCTTGTAGGAAAAAATTTAAGTGAGAAATGATTTTTATTTTAATTCGAACTTCTTTTGATTTTTTTTTCTAAATTGCTGTTGAAACCGGCAGTAGGTCTAAGATTATTTAAATCAGCGTCTATCTGGTCACAGAAATTTCGGGAAGTTGACTAGCAGCGGGCGTCCCCGACTAAGTTTAAAAGTAGGCCAACTTTAATCATGGGGCAGAACAGGTGAAAGAAAAAACTGTGAGCTAACCGCTTCACCTACATACTATACGTCTTCACAGATGGACCCGAGATGACCGACGTTGTGGAAGCTGCTATGTACAGCCAGTTGTTTCCAACTTTCGTATGAACATCTTTACTGACAGCAAGTTGCGTCTATGATGACAAACTTATTTTGTGAACGATAATGCAAAGACAGCATAGATGATATATCTATACGTCAACAGACATGTAGCTACGTTCTGTGTGCCGGGACTCAAACGCATCGAGGGAGAGAAGAGTAGAGAGATGTGTTGGGTAAAATTTTCCACAAGCGTATATGACCCTAACCTACTCTTCTCTCAATCACTTAAGAACTAAATCAAATATGGAAATGGCCTGAAAAGTATCACAAATAGATACTTTAAGAAAAAAACACGAAAATCAAAACCTCTAATGCAACCAAGGCTAGATTACAAGTAACTAGTTAGGGTACCTACAAGACCCTGCCTTACACCAACTCACTTAGCAGTTCGGAAAATGTCTGTTATGGGTACTGGTACTCGGGAGATTTTATTATTATTCCAAACAAATCCTTCTTCCCTGCGACATGGAACCTAGAAATCGACTCAGCCTCAAATGTGGAGGCGTTAATAAAGATTGTCCCCCAATTAGGGAGTGAGTCTTTACACATAGTCACAGATCTAGAGTTGAATGTCGTCTAAGAACGGCACATTTTTTTCAAAGTGAAGCTTTTTAAGGGTACCAGTTAGCTCGGATGCTTGCGATTACCTGCCGACGGGTGTGAGCGCTTTAGTATTTTGAAATTAACTTGGGTTAGTCGGGATCTCTACCTACTCGGCTCTTCTGGATTGGTGCTATGATGGCATAAGGATTTTTTTCGAGTTCACTCGCCTCTCTTTTTTGTGCTAACAGCTGCTCCTTGGAAATGCCAAGAGTGAATTATAATTTTTATTTTTCTCTACCCGGTATTTCCGTTGCAGAATAACTTTCTTTTTCCGCTACTTCCTATTTTCTTAAACAAACGGTTCTCTTAAGTTTTTCTCCGGCGCATCCAACTGCACAACTGGGTCAGCATTGGCGTCTTTATAGAATAAGTGGAGATAAAACGGTCATTCTGTTTTCCAAAAAATTACAGTGCCTTTCAAGCGGAT
>NW_016204236.1:0-2262 GCF_001687245.7 Rhagoletis zephyria
ATGTCCCATCGATACTATCGACAGTGCCATCGATAATTTGCCACCACTAGTATTTAAGTTTCTTACATTTCCTTTATTTGTATAAATCACTTTTAAAAAGCAAATCGTTACCCAAAGGTGAAAATGCCCATTTTTTTAAGTTGTTCAGGAGAGAGTTTCGCATTATCTGTCATTCTGCATCAAAAACTAAATTTTGAATAAAGTGGACTTGGCACGTTTGCACTTTTAGGTAGCGAAATACATGTGCTCTGTAAATTAAAAGATTAACAAATATTAAATAGAAGCGGTTTTTGTATCTTAAGAACAAAAACTCGATATGAAGGCGTCTAGTACTTACCGTTTTTTGCCAATTTTTTTGCTGACAGTGCCTCTTCATACAAAAACTACTTTTTTTTAACAAAAAAAATCGTTAAATCTTAGCTAATTTCACTTTATTATAATATCATTGAATTACCACGAAACTGTATACTCAAAATCTTTCTACGAAATCTATCTAAAAGGGTTTAAATTTTTACAAGAATTTGCTTCTTTTTTTTTGAACATTGCACAAAGTTTGGAACTTAGATTTATACGATTTTTGTTAAAGAGTAAACCATATCTTTACGAAAAAAATAACTAAAACTAAAGAATAATAATATGTGGTGCGTCGTTAATTTTGACACAGTTTTCGGACGGTAAATATGGTAATTCAATTAAAAATGCTATAACCTAAAATATGCTCATTTTGTATCAATTACATAGTTGTAACAAAAGGTGAACACTCTGTAAAACCGGCATATATCAAAAAAATAAAATTTTTAGAAAAATTAAATTTTTATTTAAAAAAAGCGCAGGCTAGAGACCAGAGGACGAAAATATCCTTCTCCACTTTGAAAGTGTCCCAAAATAACCGTCACTATTTAAGAGAAAAAATAACCCACAAAACAGAACAGGTGGTTTATTTTTTGTAGATGTGTGCTCCGCTCAGTCCGAAAGGGTCCNAAAAAATAACCCACAAAACAGAACAGGTGGTTTATTTTTTGTAGATGTGTGCTCCGCTCAGTCCGAAAGGGTCCTTGCATATCTTTTTCGTTGCTGTTGGACACGGACACTTATCGCTGGAAGAGGACAAATAAGTGTTACCGTAGAATTGCGTAGAAATATATCAAATGTGCCAATCGATAATAATATCGATAACAAATTCGATAAAATTAGCGATAAAAAATCGATTAAAATATCGATAGCCAAATCGATAGAAATATCAATAACAAACTCGACAAAAATAACGATAACAAAGTCAATAATATTATCGATAACAAAATCTATTAAAATATCGATATCCAAATCGAAAACAAACTATAAAATATCGGTTATTATATCGATAAGTCCCGAGAATACCGATAATCCGAAAATAGTTCCCAGGTTCAGTCTCTGTGACTTTATAAAATTTTCTTTATAATTACCTTTATTTTAATCTTTATTATTTTATCTTCATCTTTACTCATCTTTATCTTTTTCTTAATATTTATCTTTATCATCTTTATGTTTATCATTTTCTAAATCTACATATTCTCCTTCACCTTTGCCCTTATATTAGTAAAATTTTTAAATTTACCTTGATTTTAATTTTTGCATTTACCATTACGCATCATTGTTTTTGTTTTTATTTTTACCTTTGCCTTTATCCTTTTCTTTATCAATAAAATAAAATAACTTATTTTCGGTGTATCATACTATGAATGTCCACGCTCTCTTCTTTGTCATAAATGTTCGCACATGTATGTGTACGTATATGTCGTGTAAAGAAATGCCTAACGCTTTTCTTCCACTTATGTACGCCCACTTATATTTTTCAGTATTACAATCAGTGTTGCCGTTTTAGCCCTTTGGTGGCTAGATTTAGCTACCACATATTTTTTTTGGCCACATAGCCCTTTTTTAGCCCTTTGGAGAATTTATTTATACATGGCATGAAAAAGGGGTATATGCTTAATTTGATCTAATTTATTGATGAATTTTTAAACTAAGACTGGTATATATACATATATGTAATGTATGTTCCTTACGTTTTTATACATACGTACTGTAAAAGTGTTGGGGCTGTTAACTTATCTATTAGCGATTTAACTATAGTTTGAAATAGATAAGTTTACGGCCCTTAATATGCTTAATTTGTTAAATGGCGCATCAAGTCGATTGGGAGTGCATGTCCTTGTGGTGTGATTGTACCAGCTGTGGTGCGACTTCAAAAACTATTTGAAAATTTTATGATTGTACCAGCAT
>NW_016204237.1:0-2262 GCF_001687245.7 Rhagoletis zephyria
AGTTAACATGTGTCATATATCCGAATTACAATGTTAAATCTGTTACGATATTTTTTTTCTCTCCGGATTAATACGGGCGTACATTAAATACAACANCGTCTATTGAAGGCGAGTTTATAGCCTATATGGTTGATAAGTCTCCGAATATAATCATCTTACACCGCTATCCTACTATTAAAAGGGCGTACATTAAATACAACGCACCTCTGCCTACCTCAGCCCCCGTAGAGAGACTATTTTCGTTTGCCTCCTTACTTAATGCACCACGCCGAGGACGTCTATCAGATGACTCATTCGAAAAGCTGTTGCTTTTAAAAGTTAATAATTCACTATAAGTTCCCTTTGTTTATATTTTGTTAGTAATGCATATTGTTTTTTAATAAAGTTGTTATTATAGATCATTATAAGTAGTTTGTATAAATTTTGTTGCAAATAGTTAGTGACTTCACTCAAAAAATGAAGTCAGTAAGTGACTTCTCTAAATGACTTCAAAGTCGTGACTTCAAAAAGACTTCAGACTTCATTTTTTCATTCTTTAGTCAAAAAGCTAGTCAATGAGTGCATTCGAAATTGGAGTCATTGAATTCGACTTCAACTGATTGCATTCGCATATGAATGCATTCTTTTACAACCCTGATACGGCCCAATAAGGCGACATTTTTTGGTAGTAATACAACACCATAAGTGTAATTCCAGAGAAGATAAGTAAATATATTACACAGATTGCGTTTAAATCTGTGACAACAGTAAAACAAATAGAATAATTTTCATAAGTCGATTTTATCTATTCTCTATTTTAACTGTTATAAACGTAACCGTAGAGCGACTATCTGTGATGTAATATTTTTTATAATTTTTTATCAAGTCGCTAAAGCTTTTCATATTTATTGAAGGTGACAATACAAAAAATAATTTTCCAACAAGTAATTTTTAAGCAAAAAAACAAAACAAAAAACCAAAAAAAATTCAATTCTAATATACAAATTTAAGATTATCCTTCATTTCTTCATTATCCAATGATCGGATTTAAATCAAATTAGTATGGGACTACCTGTGAGGTAGCACCTTTCCTTTAAAATTATACAAATCAGTTTACGGGGTCCAAAGTTATGCGGTAACATACAAACAATAAAATTAAAAAACAAAAAATCCAATTAATTTATAACCTTCTCCTTTTTGTGAAGTCGGTCAAAAAGAAAAGAAACCATATGAACTTTAAAGTTATTACAAAATTACACTTATTTGTATTTAGGACTTTAGGAAACATTTGCAAAACAAAAACGCACCTTATAATATAGGAGAATAGGCGAAATGTAAAAATAACCAGCCTTATCGCCAACTCCAAGTGAATAAATCGTTCCCATAGTTTAACAGGCAAAACCAAAACAAATTGGGAAAAATTGTTTTTGTTTTGCTTTATAATTTTTGGGAATATTTGTTCACATGTTCATAACAAGGCCGAATAAGAATAACAAATTCCTATGGTTTATTTAATAAAATTTGTTTTTTAATTTTTTTTTTAGTTTATATACCAAGTGACTGATTGTGATTTAATAAAAATAAAATTGAAATCACATATTTATAAACGCATTTTTTTAAAACAAAAAAAAATATAATTTTATTTGAATATGCGCATTTTCAGTTTCCAAACGATCGCTTTAAAAACCGATTTGAAAATGTGCTTATCAAAAACGAAAACGTAGACCTGGGTCAAAACGTTTTTAAGAGTAAATTTGAATACAAAAACTTCTCTGTGCACATTTCAAAGAAATGCTTTTTGGTATTTTTCCATGATCTCTTCACCAAAGTGCAATTTACCAGCACCAGCAGCCGAACCAGCTCCCCAGACCATCACGTGACCGCCGCCATGTTTAACTGTTGGACGAAAATACCTGGGATCCATTTATTGCATTGCAAGAACGGCGCGTCGCGACGTGTGGTGACCAGTCACGCGCACTTCGCGACGCGACGCGGGATATTAATGTCAATGGCATTATTTCCACAGGTCTTCTGACATTATTTCATTTTTGGCCTGTGTTTTAATGTCATTGGCGCGTATTCATAGTCCAGCAACTAAGTCGTAACTAACAAAGTTGCAACTTAAATTTAAGTACCAACTTAAAATTTACCTCTATTCATAGTCGCATTTCAGACTTCTACTAAGTAGTTTCGACTCATTTTACGATATAGCAAAACGAGTGTGAAAATTTTTACTTACGATATTTTGGAAAAATTACATTTTTATTAAATAATGTCAAGTTT
>NW_016204238.1:0-2262 GCF_001687245.7 Rhagoletis zephyria
GTATTTTGTAAGAATTATTTATAAACTAGATCGCCATCACCCGCTTCGCAGAGTGTATAAAATTTCTGCGTGCTACATTAGGTGTAATTTATTTCAATAAATCTCAACATAGTTAAACTATGGCAAAAACAGGAGATTTTAAATTTTTCAAATTACCTAATTCCAATAATTTCCATAGCTGAACATTTCTAAACACTCTTACGTCTGACACTTTAATTTGAGTATAATTAATTTTAATTCGAATTTTAAAACAATTCTACTATTACTATTATTAAACCTCTTTCGTCTGACACCAAACATATCTCAATTATGTAAATACTTTTCAAAAATATTTCGATTGACACCCATATTGCTGTAATTCATTTCAATTAAATGAATTTAATCTTTAATCGGGTGGTACCCCTAGTAAAACACCTTAATAATATTCTAAATGTTCAATCTGAAGGTTTCTTCACAATCTTTCGTTTGACACCCATATTTTATTTTTTCAGATAGCTTGCGAATAATTAATTTAAATATGACGTTTTAAACGGGTGGCAACCCCTTTCANGTTAAACTATGGCAAAAACAGGAGATTTTAAATTTTTCAAATTACCTAATTCCAATAATTTCCATAGCTGAACATTTCTAAACACTCTTACGTCTGACACTTTAATTTGAGTATAATTAATTTTAATTCGAATTTTAAAACAATTCTACTATTACTATTATTAAACCTCTTTCGTCTGACACCAAACATATCTCAATTATGTAAATACTTTTCAAAAATATTTCGATTGACACCCATATTGCTGTAATTCATTTCAATTAAATGAATTTAATCTTTAATCGGGTGGTACCCCTAGTAAAACACCTTAATAATATTCTAAATGTTCAATCTGAAGGTTTCTTCACAATCTTTCGTTTGACACCCATATTTTATTTTTTCAGATAGCTTGCGAATAATTAATTTAAATATGACGTTTTAAACGGGTGGCAACCCCTTTCAACTTTTTTAGGCCTCTTGACATCCTTTTTTCAATATAATTTTCAAATAAATACTTCCTTTAGTTCAAGTTGAAATTTGTTTTTTAACAGGTGGCAGCCGTCCCCAATGAGTGCGGAATCAATTCTATATATCTCCATACCAAGTTCCTATCCTTTATCACAAATATTTCCTGCGATATGTAGTATGAAAAATTCCGATTGTAAAGGAGGTGCCACGCCCCCCTGTTTAATCGAGATTAAATGTATCCTATATTTTAAGTTGGGCTAAATGACACCAGCGTACAAAATTTTATCATGATTGTTTGAGTAGTTAAAGCGTGAAAGCATAACAAATAAACAAACTCACTTTCCATAATTTTGCTAAAATTTCCAATGTTAATTTAAATACTTACAATTTGTTTTGAAAGGTTTTAAGCTCCGAGAGGGAAAACATAATGCACACGTTTTCGATGCTTGCATTATGAGAGTGTAAGCTGTACTGACAAAATGTATGGATCGCGTTTTGAAAATCCTACACATTCAAAATTTATTGACGGTATTGCGATCCGCAGTCCAGAGTTCCAAATTTCTAGAAATTTTGCGATATGGATCACGATTCATCAATATTGCAAGCTACTCGGTCAATAAATATCCGTGATACTTAGATCACGTCAATAAATATTGATCGTGAGACAGGGCCCTATGCCAGCCCGCACAACCGCCCTTAAGATCTCAACTGCAGATCAATGTGTTGATTGCTTATGTCTTACTCCTTATAAGTATTTACATACATACAGTAAGTCAAAGAAGTATTCGTAATTTTTTGTTTTTTTTTCACAATATTCAAAATGTTTCCCATCATAAATCTTTTTCGTTAATTTTTAATTGAAATATAGCTCATTTTTTAAGAAAAAACATATAAATCAATCTTGTCATGGAGGGTGTGGCGAATTTTTTTCCATATAGTGCATGAACAAAATCTATTTTTATATGCAAGAAAATGCGTTACAGCCCCTATAAAAAAAAAAGTTTTAAAAACAACGGTAGTTTGTAGCTACTTGCACTTTGTTATACTAAAATTGAATGGACTACAAACTTTAAAGTTTGATCAATTTATATGAAGTCTCTACAAAGTTTGCAAGTTTGATTTATATGGTTTTTGTCATAGAATAAGCTATATTAAAAAAAATAAATAAAATACGAAATAGATTTAAGTATTGTGAAAAAAAGCTAAATTACGAATACTACTGTGAGTGACTGTATGTACATACATATATAATTACATATATACTGGTT
>NW_016204239.1:0-2262 GCF_001687245.7 Rhagoletis zephyria
ATTGATACCACTTTAAGGTTTTCAGATTATTTTTTTTTGAGCACACAAAATAAATAAACTATAAGAAAGTATTTAGTGGAAGTAGCGGAAAGCGGGTTGAATAGTCGATTTTGGGATCGCCTAGTTATCCGTCGCACTAACTAAACTTTTTCTCTGATGTCACTTTCCACAAATAATAGGGTTTACAGATATGGCACCAGTGTTATAAGCACAGTCTGCTTCCAGGCAAAAGAGCTAATCCTAATACTGTGGCTTCGAACGGTGCTGAAGTCTTAATGGAATACTTATAGGCGTCTGGATATGCCATGAAAAAATGCTTCCTTTCAGCAGACTGACGGATTTTATCGAAAAATTATCTCTCTGTTTCAGATTTTTCGCTAGGGCCATTGGGCGGCAAGGAGAGAACTTACTGTGCCGTTCCATCAATGAAGTTTAAGCTATTAATTTTGTACTATGCCGAAAAACGTAGGTAGAGCTTCCAAGCGCTCAGGCATAGAGCCCAAATGCACATAAAAATAATAATTTTGACTGCCGAGGGGAGGCCGTGTAAAAAAAACTTCTCATATTCAAAACTTGCGCTGGAAAAAATTAGTATTTAGAAATACATAGCAGTGCAAACAATGTTTAAATATTTTGGGTAAAATTTAGAAGTCGTTTCTACAAGGACAGTGGCCTATTACCAAAATGGTGTTGGAAAAATTCAAAACCGTTTTTTCAGTTTGGAGGCAATAGTAAGCGTTAATAAAGTAGTAGGGGGCGTGGTTAATAACCTTGTTCAAAAAAAATTTTAATGTTTTCAATAAAATTTGCCAATTAAGTTTGGCACCACCTATAACAGCTCACGTCGAGTGCACGTTTAGTACGGTTTAGGCAACTACCTAAAGCGCCTAGATGCATGCTATACAGCCCTGTATGCGCACAAAATTTTCATAAATTTCCGTCATGAAATTTATGAAATTTTTCCGTATGCACTTCTCAATTGCCATAGAATAAAATTTTCTCAAGTTATAGTTTGGTGAGTAAGAAAATTAATTCTTCGGGTTTTCTTGTAAAATAAGCATTTCTAAAATAAAAGTGTTTTATTTGCCTATTTTTGGTTTTTAGATCCATTTTTTGTTACCTATTTTTAAAATTTTAGTGCCTTTTCCAACATATATTATATATGTAAAATTAGTTAATCATTTATTCGCCCTATTGTAATGGATTTTTAGACACCCTGCTGTCATTTTAATTTTAGCCAATCAACACATAATTATTTTCAAGCCTAATCGAAGAGATGCGTGAAACATATGTATGTACGTATGCTTTTACCACAGCCAAATTACAACCAACAACAACATTTTAAATACGTAATATAGAAGTTATACAAAAAAATCCGAAAATACCAAAATACGCACTGGCTGTCAAAATTGACAGAACTATAAAAACGGCAATTACACGCTAATCGACTACAACAAATTACCGCGCGCGCGCAACAAATTATTTGTTGTTACATTGGGCATATTAGAAAACCATTAAATATAATTACGCAAATTACAACGATGAAATTGTTTTTTTTTCATTTCAAATGCGTTTGTTGGTTCGCTATCGGTTATCACTTCAGCCTTTTGTTTGTTATTTCCACGCTGCTTTTTGCTTTCATGCTATTTACCAGCGTTTGTCGATTATTTTGCACTTGTAATGATTATTGTTTTTTCTGGCCTTAAGCAATTTTTCAAATTCAAAAGCGATGGAATTAATTCGATAGTAATTANTGAGTAAGGGGGGCCTCGACGTTGCCATAAGCTGTCGACTTAATAAAGTGGCAGAAGAGTGACAAAAAAAGAAACGCTTACAGGTAAAGTGATAATTGGCGACTAAGCAGAGCGCCTGCGGAAAAAAGGATACGCTTGACATTGGCTTTATTGATTCAGTTTGCTTATTTGCAACTGAACTGTTTTCTGTATAGTCTGAGGTGGCTGGTGATAAGAAATGAGTGACATCAGACGGCATGCGAAGTGATAAGCGATGCTTTCAAATTGTAACCGCCGGTTGACTTTTTTTTTTATTTATGGGTAGCTCAACGGAATGAAAATGGCATAAGAGAGCAATAAAAAATATGCATGAATTGACCACTGATTGGTGGTCATCTATAGGACGGACGATCGATATGGCCACAGCTGGCTTTAATACCGTCGCTTTTGTAGTTTAGTAAATACATAAATATGTATGTTTGTATTTGCTTTTGAAACCAAGCGTTTGTATGGGTATATCGCTTTGTTG
>NW_016204241.1:0-2262 GCF_001687245.7 Rhagoletis zephyria
TGATTTATGCAAGAAAATTGTCCAATTTTTTTGAGTTGATTGCTTTTTAAATCTAGGTGTGCGATATAATTTTTGTATTAGTTAATTAAATTCAACAGGTGGCAGCCCTCTTCAAAAGTATTCTCAAGCTAAAAACTTGTTAACTTGCCTTCGTCTGACATTGCGATACATATTTTAATTAACTGATAAATTTTGTTGAATTTTATATTTTAAATATGTGGCAACCTCACTAGAAATAGTCCAGAAATAAAGATTTTTCAAATCCTCTTTCGATTGTTACCCATATTTTAATAGTTCTGTTTACTTATTAGATAATTTGATTTTAATTTTTTAAACAGGTGGCAACCCTCTTCTAAAACCTCAAAAATATTCTTAGTGATCAAGCTAAAGAACTCTTAACTCTCTTTCGTTTGACATCCATATTTTTATAATTCATATAATTTGTGTATAAGTTAACTAAATTCGACTTGCAAGCTGGTGGCTTCCGTCTTAAAAATATTTTCAATCTACTTCCTTCTGAAACCCCATTTTTTGGCACCCGAATTGTGGTATCAATCATGTTTACCTAACTGCCTTAATTTAAAATGAATTTGATTTTTAAATAAGTGGCAACCCACCTACATGTGCTTAAGAAATAAAGCATTTTCAAAACTATTTCGATTGATACCCTTGTTGTAATAATTGATTCAACATATTAGATAGTTTGATTTTAATATTTTAACAGATGTTCACTCTTTTCGAAAAAAAAAACAAAACCTTATTGCACATCTACAGGCCAAGCCCTCTTATTTGCCCTCTTAGGTGAAGATGACCTGAAAAAAAATCCCTAGCTGCTAGCGCTGAGACTTAGCCAAATCTATTGAGCTAATCCTTAAGGATCCTGGATGCAGGAAGTAGTCGTTCTCATAGGTGTGCAAGCTTAAGGTTACTTATACGTGGGCAATCACATAATTTATTTTCCGAGGTTTCCTCCACCAGCCCAAAGAACCTGCAGTCCATCTCATCAGATTTTACTTAAGTTAAGCAGTCAGTCAGAGACTCCAATAGAGGTAGATATAAATCTCTTAGAATTAATTTTGCCAGTACGCTGTAACCTGCGAGTCCTCCCACCTCCGCATGAGCTCTGGCAGGTATCCCTTGGATGGACCACATAAAGGCTGTATGCGATACTAGCCGCGGGGGGGTCCATATTTCGATAGAGTGTTAGCACTTTCCTTACCACCAAAGCCCTCCTGACCTGAAACCCTACACAAATTAACACCGTTACAGTACACCTTACGGAAAAGAAAAGTTCCCGAAATCTCAACGAAATCTTTAGGAGTATCTCATTTCTGTAACGATTTTTTTACGAATCTTCAAAGAAAATTATATGAAGGGGTTGACACGAACTCGTAAAGAAATTTCTGTACCAAAAATAAAGAAAATTCTACAAGAAATTTTTAAAATAGCAGCATTATTTTCATTGCTTTACCGATTTTCTTCCGAAATATCGTNAATTCGGCAAAAAATCGGATGAGATCTTTACGAATTCTTTAAAATTTCTCTACAATTCAGAATTCTCTGAAAAAATGGTTTGCAGGGTTATTACAAGGAGCTCCCAGCAATGTAAGCGTATGTGTAAACTTTTTTTTTAACAATTTATGTTTTCTACTGGGCGTCCCAATCTTGGGATGGTAGCCCCATTAACACTGTTTAAGGACTTATGAAAAAGGAATTATAAGAAAAGTATTTTACGAAGATTTTAAATCGGATATGAAAGAAATTATCACTCAAAACTACCAAAAAATGGCTTCTGTCTGATGAAGCCATAATTAGGAGTGGAGGAGTCTGGTCTCCCTGCCACGTACTCCAATCGATAGGAGTGAACTTCACCCGCAACAAACTGCATTTACTACAAAATACTTTTTGTTTTGATGTTGCTGAGACCAGAAATTGGACCATGTGCCTGCCGAGTGGTAGTAGGCACTTCTAAGCACCCGACTGCGGTTACAGGAGAACTACTCAAATCCGAAAAAAGTCAGAAAAAATCCAAACGTTGTATCCCAGAAATGGAGATTCTTAGGAACAGAAGTGCAACGGGTGTCGCAACAGATAATTGCATGTGTAGATAACACATTTGTCTAACCTATTTTTTAAGTTTTACCGTTTAGCTGAAAAATATTAAAAATCAATTTATGTGACTTTTGACCTTTAATCTTTTTTTTAGAGATCTTGAATCGATGAGGGCTTTTCACATTACATTTGCATTGGTGTCCGCAATTT
>NW_016204242.1:0-2262 GCF_001687245.7 Rhagoletis zephyria
CTAATGCATGAAAATCCTAACCTCAAAAAAATCACCCGTTATATTGAAGCAAAGCATATTTTAATGCCACGCCCGTCGCAAGATACACAAAATAGTTGTTTTTTGAAGGAAAATACGTCTTGGACAGTGTAAAAAAGCTGACGAAAGTAACGCTATGACACAGGGAATTATGTGCCAATTGCTTTTAAGTATTTTTATGCTTTTATTTTCGAAAAAAGAACCGATTATGTTGGTCACGCCCGTCACATGTCACACATGTCACAATTTAAAGTTTGACAAACTTCAATAAGTTCGGCCAGGGACTGCTACCATTACTTATCAGCTAATCTGAAATGTGTCATATNTCTTGGACAGTGTAAAAAAGCTGACGAAAGTAACGCTATGACACAGGGAATTATGTGCCAATTGCTTTTAAGTATTTTTATGCTTTTATTTTCGAAAAAAGAACCGATTATGTTGGTCACGCCCGTCACATGTCACACATGTCACNACTGCTACCGTTACTTATCTGCTAATCTGAAATGTTTCATATATCTGTTTGTGATCAGCGATGATAAAGCTAATCATAAAGATATGTTGCTTGAGCGATGGGAAAACTTAAGCTATGCTGTCACGGATAAAAAGATATCATTACTTCGCTTGTCAGGGCAAAAAAAAGTATCTGAAACGGGTTTTTCAGGTAGCGGCCTCGGTTTGACAGGTAATAGCCTCATACTATTTAAAAATACACAGTACTTTACAATTAAATAAGACACAGTTACTAAGACATACAATGGAGAAGAAGAGTCCAATCAAGGATTATCCAGTCTTTAGGTGGCAGAATCTTGTATGTGTTCGTAAAATCCGATTTTTTGAGAAATAAAGATAGCTTAGTTGTCTAATAATGTGTATTTATGTATTCATGCCCAACTTGTCACACCCGTCACAGTTGAATTTGGAACATATAATCTATAATTTCCAATATCGGCAAGCAACTTTGGCGTAAATGTTGAGAATGTTTATTTAGCTATACAACGAACTATTTAAAACCATAAGCAGAAGACATAATTAGCAGAAAAACTCTGATGCAAGTAAGGAGTAGTTTTAATTTGGTTTGCGTACTCGTCACACCCGTCACAGTGACTAAAATTCAGATAACTCGTTCGGATTAAATTGTTTTTGGAATTTTTATTCCAGGCATTGTGTATATCTCGGAAACCTATTACAAAATACTCGTTTTAAAGAATTTTGTATTACAGTTTAAGAATTAACCCTTAAAATGTGAGTTGAAATGTCACACCCGTCACCGTGGAATGAGCCATATGCAACAATTTAATACAATTTTCTGCTCACTTTTAATTATGCAGTATGGTTAATACTACAACAAAAAACGTGAATTCAATAAATTCAGGGAAATTCAATAAATTTCATAAAACTCTTCAACTTTTTAATCAGATTGCCAAATCGCCAAAAATCTACGACGACTTCAAACTTGCACTTTATTTATTTACCAAAATTTAATGGGCTAGAAAACTGCATACATACTCAAAAATTTCTATTATCTGATTAAAATATCAAACTTTCCTGGCTTTTGCACAAAGTTTAAAAATTATATTTTTAAGTTTTTTGTTGTAAAAAAAATTGCAATTAAAGTAAATATTGTTCCATAATGAAAAAATCTCTGCGTCAATAATTTTTGCCCTGAGTAAATATGTATAAACACACGCCAATAGCCCAACAGTTGGCGAAGAAACAAATACAATTAAGTTTCCAAAACCGATACATGAAAATATGCAAAGGAGCATACCGGGTACTTAATAGGATTTAAATATTATCCTCCTCCTACAACTCAAATCCGTTCGAGTTGCAGTGACATCTTTTTCGATTTAATTGTAGATAAGCTGTGTACACTTACTTTTAAATGTAATGAATCAACAATGCCTTATTGATATGGACAGGATAATCTGCAAGCAAAATAAAGATTTTTTAGAAAACTTAAAAGTCGTCGTTGTGATAGGCAGATATTTTTGAAAATTAAATAAGTATTCTTAGCATATATTTGTTTATTAATATTACTGATTATGTTATTCGTATATTTGCTGATATATGTTTTTATCGATATCGCTATCGTTATAAAAACGTCTAGGTCTTTATCATTTTATTATCGGTCGGCCAGTTGCCTACGCGCTGTGCTAAGTTCGCCTTAGCGAACTGTTGTTGTCGATGTCAGATTCAGTCCTGAAATCGTACTCACCCTCTACCAAATATTTATATACAAATCGA
>NW_016204243.1:0-2262 GCF_001687245.7 Rhagoletis zephyria
TAAAATAACATCCGAAAACACAAACACACTTATGTACATACATATGTATAAATATAGTCCCCTCCAATTAACCTTGAAGCGATGTTTAGTATGAATTTATATGTATCTAGTATAAATATACATAGCATGTGTACCAAAATGTTATTGAAACCTCTGCAGTAGTTCTAAACTAAAATTGAAGACAACAAATAAATATTTAATGCAAATTTAGTNAAGCAAAATACCCACACGACTATTTATTTATTAAAAATAGAGACGAATAACCATACTGTGTTTGATTAGTTCCTTTTACATACAAATGTACGAGTATTTTAGTTATTTATGTAGGACTAACTATAGTCACTCAAACAAATGACCACGTGTGTTTTTTTTTTTTAGATATTCGTAATAATTTTCCAGCAAATTTTGTTTTTGTTATTTTTATATAAAAACGTCGTCTGAGCTTTAACAAAAACAGTTTCAAACTTTATACAAATTTTAGGAAAATTCAACAAATTTTCATAAAAATTTCAACTGTTTATTCAGAATTTTTAGAAAATTTTGGTTACGCAGTTTTATAGCCCATACAATTTTAGTTTGCAAGTTTTAAACGCCTAAAAAATCGTGTTAATTTTTGAGAATTTTTTTTATATGCTACTTTTTCGGGGTTTAGCGCAATTTACAAAAACTTGCGTTGATATTTCGAATTTCGTTGCTGACGGTCTCCCGCGTTTTATTTCATAAGATATTCATACTAATATGAAAAAAGTGCAAAAAAGTTGAAAATTTGTTGAAGTTTCCTAAATTTTGTATAAAATTTGAACAGTGAAACGGTTTTGGTTAAAGCCCATATTTATGTATATATAAAGACCACATTTTTTTATAAAACTAACAAAAAACAAAATTTATTTCGAAAACATTACGAGTATTTGAAGAAAGTCAGCACGTGGTTATTTGTTTGAGTCACTATATGTGGCGCCCCAAAACTTGTAAGTAAGCCAAACAAATTTCTCAGTTGTATTTTTTTTTTTTTTTATATAAAATATCTAAAATACTTTTCTTTAAGTAATAAGCATATTAAATTATTTTCCTTTATGTATTTAAGTCCTATTTCTTTTAAAAAGAAAAGAATGTAACAATAATAATTAAATTAGTTATGGACGTAAAAAAGTGTTGTTTTATTCCGACCTTTTATACAACCCTTTAGGAAAACGGTGGCATATTATCCCAGTTTGTCAGTTGATAGAAGAAAATGGTGGAAATTACTTTTTGTTTACGTTTAACAATCGTTAGTTCAGCTGAAAAGAGACGCATGAATAGCATAAGTTCGACGCCACACAATGGGGCAGCGGGCCACAAATGCTGGCAAAAAATCAAAATCTTAAAATGTCTGTGAGCAGTTTTCTATTGCTATGGCTTCTTTAATATTCCAGCATGAATAAGCCAATATCTTTTGACAGTAAAATAAACAAAAGGGTTTTTCGCTAGAAGTGCAAGGTGAATTTTTCGAGTTTTTTGTCCTGGCTTTAAGCAGCCGCTGTGGTGTAGTGGTAAGCAGTGCGCGCTTCCACTCGGCAAGGCTTGGGTTCAAGCCCTGGTCAAAGCAACATTGCACAAAAAACTTAGAAAAATGGTTTTTTCTTAACAGCGGTCGCCCCTCGGCAGGCAATGGCGAACCTCCGAGTGTATTTCTGCCATGAAAGCACAGCTTCTCATAAAAATCCATTCGCCATTCGGAGTCGTCGTGAAACTGTAGACCCCTCGCCGTTTTTTGTGACAACATCAAGGGGAACGCCACAAATCGAAGTATAAGCTCGGCCAAACACTAACACATGTGTTAGGTCAAGGCCACGCTCTGAGCGGCAAAGCGGCGAGCGCTTCAGCGGTGAGCGACTTAAAATTAAAATATTTGACATACTATTGAAGTGGCCACACAATGAGCGGTAGAGCAGCTCGAAACATCTACATAGCAACACATGGGTGCCACGAGATTTGACATCAACCGACGGTCTTTACAGAGAATTTTGATAAAACGCAAACAAAAAGTTCCCAGTAGAGTGCTACATATGTGAGCACCTGAACAGACACTTGCACGAGGCGGAAGCTCCTGCAATATTTCCCGATATAGTAATTCCCAAGTCTGTGTGTGTAAACGCCCATTATAATATGCGCATTAAAATGGCGGCATTCGCATGGGAGTTAATGTCATCGTTTACGAGTATAAGCTACTTAAAATAGTTTGACTGACATTAAGTATTAATTATAACCAGTCTCCTTCGCTTT
>NW_016204244.1:0-1390 GCF_001687245.7 Rhagoletis zephyria
ATAATCATCCCAGATGGCTCCAGGTTCTGCTTCTTGCTGCTAGATTTTCCGCACAAAACCTTGTGTTAAGTCTTGTTGCACAAGTCATAAGATTAGTTACGCACACTCATAGGGCACACATTTAGGATGCGCATGTCCTCAGCATGTGGTAACGATTGTAAGGCCGATAAGTAGAACAATAGAAAGTAGCAATTGTGCGCACGTGCAACGGCATTGTACACATACATACATAGTGCACATGCGCACAACATGACCTAAGGGTTGTTTAGTTGGCAATTATAGACATTACAATTCAGTGCCAGGGTGTATGGGAATAGTCACGTATGCATTTCTTAAATGTTATGAAATGCGATTGGCTTAAAATGCAAGTGAAACCGTATACTATTTTTATTACTTCCTGGCACTGTCGGTTTAAGTGTTTTTCTAGATAAGTTATACATACCTACTACATGTGTAGTGCAACACAAATGTTTTAGACATACTATGGTTAGGGTAAGAATTGTGTATGTGTAGGTTAAGAGTTTTTGTTATAAATAAAGGCTCTGGGACACCAGAGCGTCAGTTATCTACCAAACCCCCGCGTAAACAGTTGGTGACCCTAAGTGAGTTTTTTTGAAAAGTGAAATTTTTTTTGTTTCAAATTAAAATTGGCAGTATAAGAGTAGTGGTAAGTATTAATATATTCATACATATATACTCTTAGTCTTTTATCTACATAGTTTTTTGTGTGTATTAAATCCTTAATAAAAAAAATTTAAAAGCAATGGATTCTGCGCTTAACGAAAATCAAACCATTGCAAGCAGAATCTCTGCTCTGTATGAGGAAATAAAAAATTTTAGGGGGCAAAATATTGAAGAGGGACAGATCCAACGTTGGAGGGGTGTAGTAACCGATCTGTCTAGGCAATTTGAGGAGAACGAGTGTATCCTCAAAGAGGCCTCTTCAACCCTAAAGAGAAACCCTTATTTTAAAGATAACCATGCAGAGCAAATTAGGGGATTTTTCAATAATACCTCAACTCTAATTTTGACCATGGAAATGGAAGCTAAAGCACTAAAAGATAGTTTGCAAGCAGCGGGAGCGATAGCCTCACGACCAGCACCTCAGCCACCTACATCTAGTCACACTTTAGGTTCAATCGCTACAGCTCCCATGATTTCAAAATCAGAACGGCAATTAAAGTTCGTTTTAGAAGATCTTAGCAAGACTATTGACAAATTTTTGGGAAATAAGATTCCAAAAGTCTTCCTTCTGGAAAGTGCCAAAGAAGCTAAAATGATGTATCGCAATTATTTAGGAGAATGTGACGAGAATTGTTTAGAAGATTTATTTCTCAACGTAAGTTTTAAACTCGATGAGGCTTTGGACTTCGCTCCTGAAGATAAAAAA
>NW_016204244.1:1537-2262 GCF_001687245.7 Rhagoletis zephyria
TGGACATTCGAGTAAAAATTGCAATGGGTATAATTGTCGTATATGTAATGAAGGTCATAGCACATTCTTACACAAAGTTAGTAATGAAAAAGGTGCAGTGACAAAAAGTACCATTAAGCAAGGATGCGAAAATTCAGAAAAATGCATTTTGTTAGCTACAGCGGTTGTTTATATCCAAGATGCCAAAGGCAAGTGGATCAAAGGCAGAGCGCTTCTTGATAGCGGCTCTCAAGTAAATTTGATGTCAAAATCGTTCCTAAAGAAATTAAGACTTAAGGGCGAAGCAATTAAATCGGCAGCGATAGAAGGTGTTGGCAAAACACGTTCAAAAATTGAAGAACGGGTAAATATAAAAATTAAGTCCAGAATGCATATGAGCAATTTCGAAACAAATCTAGACGTACTAATAGCGCAGGAATTAATGTCCAAATTGCCGGCAGAAGAAGCCATTATTAAAAAGATTCCAAATAACATTGAATTAGCTGATCCAAATTTTAATGTACCTAAGGAAGTGGACATATTAATAGGTTACGAATTAACCTATGGGGATCTCTTTGAAGGAGAAAAAATTTCATTGAATGAAAATAATTTAATAGCCCACAAAACCAAATTGGGTTGGGTTATTACAGGAGCTGCAATGATTAATAGAGCCCCATACATTTGCAGTTTGTCCTCCTTTTCCGAGCCCACAATAGAAAACCAAATAAAACAGTTTTGGGAAATTG
>NW_016204245.1:0-2261 GCF_001687245.7 Rhagoletis zephyria
TTTTTTTAGCAACGGTTGCGCTCAACTTCTTGAGCTTTAAAATCTTTTATGTCCAACAAGTGTTGCTACTTCCAAACATTATTTCCGAAGAAACTTGTCCTTAAAAATGACCGAAACATCTAAAATACACAATTTTGGCCCAAGATTGGTGGTTTTTTTATTTAAAGAAAAAAAAAGAACAAATACTACTCNAACATTATTTCCGAAGAAACTTGTCCTTAAAAATGACCGAAACATCTAAAATACACAATTTTGGCCCAAGATTGGTGGTTTTTTTTATTTAAAGAAAAAAAAAGAACAAATACTACTCTGTTTTGTATCAGATCAAAGGTGCAACTAAAAAGTTTTCTTCTCTACTATTTAACAAAAAAAAAAACACAACGANTGTCCAACAAGTGTTGCTACTTCCAAACATTATTTCCGAAGAAACTTGTCCTTAAAAATGACCGAAACATCTAAAATACACAATTTTGGCCCAAGATTGGTGGTTTTTTTATTTAAAGAAAAAAAAAGAACAAATACTACTCTGTTTTGTATCAGATCAAAGGTGCAACTAAAAAGTTTTCTTCTCTACTAAGATATCAATAACTTCATAGAAGGTCTTAACAAATATTGCGGGCGGGACGCGGCCAAAATCCTTTCCCGGCACTCCCGATAAAACCCGCAACCTCCACAAATTCTGAAAATCTTTCCTAGAAACGTTTTATAAATAAGCATTTTTTATATTTTATTGAGACGACAACGCAAAAGCGAAAAAATAATGGGAAGATGCCAGATCTTTCATATTTTTTTTTTTTATTAATTAAGACATGTGAATTCATCTCAGTGATAAATATCNGAAACGTTTTATAAATAAGCATTTTTTATATTTTATTGAGACGACAACGCCAAAGCGAAAAAATAATGGGAAGATGCCAGATCTTTCATATTTTTATATTTATTAATTAAGACATGTGAATTCATCTCAGTGATAAATATTGGGACCAGAGCTGCCAACTTGGCTCAAACCGTGGCATTTTTGGCCCTATTTTACTTCAAATGGCACTTAATTTTTTATTTTGGCAAAAAGTGCCAAAATGACACTTTTGAAAAATAGTAATATTTCAATAAATTTTTGTGAAATCCTTCGTGTGTACTTCGTTTTCTCAACTAAAATTTTCTAATTTCTATAGTGCATACAACTGGATTATCTTCCTTTGGCATTGAATTTTTGTTTTAGAAATGTGTTTCTAATTTTAATGCTAAATGGAAAGAATTAAAAATACTGGCACCTTTTTTGGCACTTTTATTTTTATATCTGGCACATTTTGGCATTTTTTTATCCTCAATATGGCACTTCTTAGCANTTTAGAAATGTGTTTCTAATTTTAATGCTAAATGGAAAGAATTAAAAATAATGGCACCTTTTTTGGCACTTTTATTTTTATATCTGGCACATTTTGGCACTTTTTTATCCTCAATATGGCACTTCTTAGCCAAGTATAGTTGGCAGCCCTGATCGGGACCCTCGGTAGAATTCTGCAAAACGTCGGAATGTAGCACTTACTTTTATCTTTATTTTATATTGGTTTGTTTTGAAATATTGAGGGAGTTTTGGGGTTATGTAACTTTTTAAAGTTGTGTATGGAAGTGGTTAGAGGAAACATCTTTTTGATCATTACACCGCACGGGACGCACAGTGTTTCGACTATATGGAGGCAGGTGGAAATAATAGTACACCTGCACAGATTTCACTGAAACTTCACGTGTGCTCTACTTTTGCTTATAAATAGAGAATTATGTAATTTTGTAAAGATCGAATAATTGCCACGCCCTCTACTCTTGTGGGCGCAAACATTAAATCTCATCCGATTTCGATGAAAGTTAGTTTATAGTCTTTATTTTATCAGGAAAACCTATATATCAAATATGGGGAAGATTGGACCACTATAACGTCCAAAACTCACAAAAAATGTGGGCCTAGTCATTAAATGTGATGGAATTTTGGTTAGTTTTCGTTTCCTAGTTTTCACTCTCAGAAAACAAAGGTTATACTACAAAATGACTCAGGTGTAAGAACTCGCTTTTTTCCCAATGTTTGGTGAGATGNTCCAAAACTCACAAAAAATGTGGGCCTAGTCATTAAATGTGATGGAATTTTGGTTAGTTTTCGTTTCCTAGTTTTCACTCTCAGAAAACAAAGGTTATACTATAAAATGACTCAGGTGTAAGAACTCGCTTTTTTCCCAATGTTTGGTGAGATTTTTTCATTGTTCGAAAAA
>NW_016204246.1:0-2261 GCF_001687245.7 Rhagoletis zephyria
ATGACAGAGGAACACTTTTGTAAGTACTCCAATATACCACAAATAGAATTCATGGTCCAACGATTTTTGCAGGGAATAAACCGTAAAATAATGAACCAAAAATACAAGGTCACCTAATCAAAGAAGCAAGAAAAAAGTATATTTCTGATCGTTTTTGACATCTGCCTAAGAATGAAAACAAACAAAGAAAACGAAAAAGGCGCGGTGATTGAGTGCGATTAAATTGGTATTTATTATAAAATATACAAAGTGAAACTTGATGACAATTAGCAAAAAAAGTTCATAAAATATGGTTTTCATGATTGAAAGTGTTTTACAATCGCACATCATTACCACGGGTCGATTTTTTAATGCCAACGTTCTGGCCACAAAAGTACACCCACTTTTCACGCAAATTTACGTCTTTTGGCTAACCAAACATACGCACAAACTTGTTCCAATCACACAGCACTTCATTTTATACCATAAATATGTAATAAACCAAAATTTTTTAATTAAGAAAGCTGCAGAAAACACATTCAATGGCTAAAAAATCACTACGAAGAGGTAGAAGACGGTGTAAAAAAAACCGAAAAACATCAAAAACGCTACGAAAACTTTTTTCTGAAAATCGATTACAAATACAAAGATGGCTGATTAGGTGATCTGTAGTCGTTGGTTCATGCCGTAAAATAGTAAATTTTCTCAATATTCACTTTCTCGACAGGAAACATGGTTTTATTTTGTTAAATTGCAAAATATATATATGATTTATAACAAGATTTATTAGCGAAAATGTTAAAAAACGGCGATTTTTGTGAAAGTATTAGAAATTTTCTGTGCATCTAAAGTTTCTAAAGCGTTGTTTACTTTTACTTGAGAATTGTCAAAATCGGCAAATCCCAAGCAGCGGTTTCTGGAACGTGCCACATTTGTTGGCAGCACTCCGCAAATCCGCAGAAATCTTTCAAAATATTTTCGAAAAATATNGGTTTTTGGAACGTGCCACATTTGTTGGCAGCACTCCGCAAATCCGCAGAAATCTTTCAAAATATTTTCGAAAAATATGTAGATATGGAGTGAACTGCTTTACACTGTCAAGGGAAAAAATTGCCAAAACTCAACGGAGTTTTTAGCAACTTTAATCTTACACTTTATTATACTAAAATCAATTTTTTTTGATTCTAATTAAAATGTTTGCAATTTAGGTGAAACCTTGCAGAATATTTTTAATTTTTGTACAAAGTTTGATCCAAAATCTGAGATCTACCACATTTTTTTTAAATCTATCACATTTTTTGCTGATTCTCCACACACACAATTGGGGAGTCCGATCACTGGACAACTTGTCCCGGACAAAAGCTAAAATTAGTCGAGAACGCAGAACGTATACTTAAACGCAGTCTGTATACGCAGAGTTTTGTCGATTACTGGAGCCCTCAGTGTTGCTTACTACAGTGTTGCCACTCTTCAATGCCTTTTCATAAACTTACCCTTTCAACCACAATTTTTCGTGCTATAATAGATTGTAACTAAATATAAACTACTTAGTTTTCAACAAAAACCTTATTTAATAGTAAATTTCAAATATTTTAAACATATTTCGAATAGGAACTTATAACTTTTTTACCATCTGCAAAACTGACGAAGTAGCAACCATCTAAAGAAGGAGAAATCAGCTGACACGGAAAAATCTAAATTCCGCAGATTTCTGCGCTACGGGCTACAACTACAGAAAAATTCTGCGGTGTTGAGTTTTCATTTACATGGCGCTTTGGTAAGACAGATCGTGTCAGCTGATTCGGGTTTACGTACCGGTAGGTTTACGTTCTTGACTAATTTCAGCTAAACGCAAAGCAAATTCAACTGCGGTTCGAATTGGAACGTCAATAGAGAAACAAAACGGGTGAACACATAGATAATAAAACAAAGCACAGAGTGCTTAAATTTAAACAATAGTCGTTTTTAAAACTGGCTATACACGACGAACATCTGCGCGCACATGTGCGCCAACATGCTCGCTGTCTTTTGCTATAGACGGTGAGCGGCTCATAAGGATTCAAATGAAGGACAATTTTTCAAAAATATGCCTACATATTGTGGCGAATACTGCGGCAACACAAAGCGAACAACGAGAAATAGGCAGAATGTTCGAAGAATGACGTAGAATGTTCCACAAAGAGAATGTTCAAGTTGGATGAACACTNTGAAGGACAATTTTTCAAAAATATGCCTACATATTGTGGCGAATACTGCGGCAACACAAAGCGAACAACGAGAAA
>NW_016204247.1:0-2261 GCF_001687245.7 Rhagoletis zephyria
CGATAAGCCATTGAACTGCTTCGCAGGCGAACAGTGATCCCTTCTCGCAGATACAAATTACTGTACTTACAGAGAATGCGTGCAGTCCCCTTTAGATGTATGTACATATGCATGTAAGCATGTGTGTAAATAGTTGTCAGTTCTGCAGGCTGCTGCTGTCGTTCCAGTGATTTACGTGTGTGTGCGATGCATGCATCGGATGTCCCGGGAAAACATCAGTTATTCTGCTTGCTGCATTCACTTGTGGCCAGGAAGGAACTCTTGAATTAATGATTTACATATATGTATTCTTACTTAAAATTTTTTATCAGTATTTATTATTATTTCGTATGTCAGCAATTTAGCATTTGCAATAATGCAATGCAATAGTTGCTACTTAGTTTGTAAAATATTGCAAACTTTGCGAAACTTTTTTCTTAATATATTATTAGCTAGTAATAATAAATGGACATGAATGCAGTTCAATATCTACTTTATATTTTTATATTTTACAAATGTTACAAATTTTATCATCATATTCAAAAGGAACGGCATCGGTTCGCATCTAAACAAAAACGAAGATTTTTCTAAAATAGTTCATTAATTACAAATATTTCAAAGCCGCCATTATGCAGTTATGTATATATGTTACATAGTATCTTTGTACTTGATTACTACTTACTATTTGTGTGTTCAAACGGGACTCTAAATGTTCCGTATTTGTCACATCTCCAATAACATAGGCCTGCGATGGTTTCCCATTTTAAAAAATAATCAGCAGTTTGGGTAGATATTAGGTACTAATCTACGAAAAAATAATAAAAAATTCCATCTCGTAAATTTTCAGAGAAATTTCTTTTTAAATTTTTCCCAGTGTTACCGAGAATTACTAGCGCTATCTTTGAATTTCCATAAGTCTTTCTAATTAACTTAGTATTTAGGTATATTTCTAACTAATAATCTTATTTTTTAGGTGAACGGTTTATTTAAAATTAATTGATTTTTTTCATGCCAATTGTTAGAAATTACTTTTTTTCATTTTTCTTAGCGTTAACGTGTATTACTAGCGGTAACTGCGAATTTCCGTTAATCTTTCTGATTTACTTGGTCTCTTTAAGGGTTTTTAACTAATACTGTTTGCACTTTAATTTTAATTAAAGTTTCACTTAAATTCTCCAGGAAAATTGTTAAAAATTCTGAAATATGCATGCCATCTATACAAAAAAAATCTCGATATACTGGAAAAATAACAATGACGTATTTCAATTTAAAGTTATAAAAATAACATAATTTTCAAAAATTTCAAAAGAAAATGGCCTCTTTCAGTCATTACTTTGAACAACTGTTTAATTCCGAGTAAAAATAGGCACCACTTATAAAAATCAATAGACAATTTCGGAAGTTATAATTTTTTTAAAGATTTCTCCAAAACTACTTTTATGATATTTAACAGAAAATTTGAAACAGTTGGATTGTTCGTCTAGTTGAAATCAAGTAAATTTTGAATTTGTCTCTTTAAATAAAATGTTATAACTAAATAATATTAATAATGATGCATAATGCATTTTTGCCACGACAAGGAATAATATCACACAACTTGTATAGATAGCAACCTATGTATGAATAGCTTTAGTTTAATTTTCGGAGTTATATCAATGAAATATTTCTAGGCCAATATTGATATATTGCTTTAAGTAAAGAGTGATTTTAGCTAAATATTCAGTACTTGTTTATTTAAAGTATATTTCCCTTCGTTATTGTATACATACACTGCACACCAAGTTTTATGATTGTCAGAAAGATATTATACAAATGAAATTTGCATGTTGCAAAACGAAAAATAAATATTGTGGTTTTAACATACATACCTACATAAAAATGTACAAAAAAGGTAAGCTATGTTTTTGTTAGGACATGCTTTCATTTTACGACTACAGAGAAGGCAATTCTTCCAACGTATATACAGTACCGGAAAACAAGTATTGCCACAGAGAATTTTTCGCAATATGTGTATGCAAAGTTTTTTATTCTAATTTCTTTTCAATAAAAATTTGGTTCATATTTCACCAAAAAACGTAAAAACAAAATCTCTGAACTTTGTGCAAAACTCAGGAAAATTCAATAAATTAGCATACTAATTTGCAACTTTCTATTCAGATTTTTTAGAAAAATTGTAGGTATGCAGTTTTATAGCACATCTAATTGTGTAACAAAGTGCAAGTTTGAAGTATCTAAAAAATTGCGTTAATTTTTGGCAATTTTTTTAGTAGAAGGTGTTACTT
>NW_016204248.1:0-2261 GCF_001687245.7 Rhagoletis zephyria
GAAGTAGAGATAAGCGCTAATCCCTTTCTCTGCCTTTGAGTCATTAATACATGTGTATAAATCATCATATGTGGTAACAAACCTTCATTCCACTCTTGTTTGATTGGAGACCAAAACGACGTAATGTTGCCAATGCTGACTTCTGTTTCAAATTTAATTCCATAAATCTGGACTCTTCTAGTTTCACCCAGTATCTTCACTTCCCCAAAATTGATCGCTTTCAACATGTTGACGTCCCTAAGCCTGATGTAAGCGAGAAAACAATTTGCAGCAGTTGCAGGTAGCAGGCCATATTATAAGGGGATCCTAGAGAATACGCTCGTCTTAAGTAGTTTTATTGATTTTTTTCTGTAAACGAATGAGAGTTAAGGTTAGACCCTTCGAAGTTTATACCAGTCTTACAACATTTTTATAAAACTCCAGAGTCCAGATTCAAAATTTTCACCTGCATATTGTAATGATGAAACAGCATCAACGATTTAGGCTGCAGTCCGTAAAAGGATATATAATGATGCATATGAAGCCGTTTATACATATCACTGTAGTTAACCGTAATAAAAAAAGAAATCCCCTCAGCAAGCCCCTCTATAGTTCTTCTGTAGGAAAAACTATGTATTTCATTTATTAATAAACTGGACATAGCATAGCAGGTGGAGCATCCAAGGTCCTGCTTTGCCTTTTCAGTTCCAAAATCATCAACTATCTGCTTTATAGGTAAGAAAGCCAGTTGGGGGGACAATGATAACTCCAAGTAAGTCATTGCAAAGCTTACTCGGCACAACCACCTTTTCTCTATCAGAGAAGCTAGTTGAATATGTAGAAGCGGGAAAAGCGACAGAAACTTCGGTCTTACAAGCAACTACTAGAAAAACCGCTGGGTAGGCTAATAGTTGGTACAGTTTCCTTCCATTCTCAGGAGCTTCCAAGGTTATGCCCTCTGTCTCACCACTGGGAGTACGAAACGGTCGTTTACTCACTGAAACTTCGGACTCACAACCTTCCACCAGAAAAACTGATGGCTAGGCTGGTAGCCAGTAGAGGATAACTCTAGTCTCGGGACTTTTCGAANACTGATACTGCGACGTCGAAGGAGTATCGATAGTTTTCTACTTAGACTTATGTGTAGTAAACCTTTTGTCTTTCTTTCTCAAATTATTGGAGTGCATAAGCTGTTGGCTTGCCAACACGCATACAACAAAGTAAATCTTATTGTGGCTATTCAAATTGTACTCGCGCTGCTTCATCGGTTTAGAGAACTAACTCAAAGAAAAAGGTACGCAAAGCTTCTACTCCGAATCGTGTAATATGCTATTCTTTCGGCACCAAGGTTCTGCTAAATCTTAGGAAGGAAAAAATCTGCCTAACCACTGTGGTTCTCACCGGACACTCTCTGATAAGAGTTTATACAGCTCGACAAGGCATCTTTCGAATGAATAATGTAGAAGCTGAGGATAAAAATAATAAAACACTTTATTTTCCATTGCCCGGCACTAGCCAAACGGAAAACAAAAGCCAAGTAAATAGGCAAGTAATATTTACTTGTTGAAGTATGTCTAGATTTTAACTGAATACGTAATGATTTGTCTTTTGCGGTATCACAAATCTTCCAGAGTCTGAGATAATCCCGTCAGGGACTTACCCACCCGAAGTTAGTTCTCTGCGGGAATGAGACTGGCAAGGGCATTTCGGTTAAGTGGAATGACGGGCCTAACAATACCGCAGACCCTAGTCACCGGCCGACAGTCGGCGAACTGAATGGAAGCTTAACTGGTAGTTTCCTCGGCTACAAGGTCAGACCAGAGACTTAATTCTGGAGCCACGGATAGCAGAAGCTCTTTAAGTCTGGTCCGAGCTGCTCAGTGAGGTAGGTCCTTTGAGGAGTATTATGATGACTATGGTTTAATACCACGCAAATGCGGACAAAGCTATATCGGCTTGATGTGGAGTTGCATCACACCCGAGTTCCTGAGCAAAAAAGTAAGTTTTTTAAAGGTCATCCGATTTTTTATTTTAATTATTACATATAAATTATATATTACACCTATTGGAATAGGAACTGGCTACAGGCGCGTTTTTTCACCAAAAATTTAGGTACTTTGTTTATATTTTAAACGTTTTCCTGCTAATGTTGGCATTTATGGAGTTCTGAAGGTAATTTTGATGTCCAGTTTGTATGGAGGGTACGAGTTAAAATCAGGGACCGAAACTAGCTGTTACTTTTGACGTAGAATACGTCTTACCTTAAGGTATGGGGGCTATGT
>NW_016204249.1:0-2261 GCF_001687245.7 Rhagoletis zephyria
TCAATTTTTGCCCACAGCTCTTGTAATATTTTTTTCCAAATATTTTTCCTCTTTGAATGTATCTCTCTTGTTGTTGGCCGTTAAAAGTGCAAATAATGTCAGCGCATTTGTTGTTGTTGTTCTTGTTCTTGTTGTGGTCGTGCATATTTGTACTTTATATTGTCGTTTTTATGGTTATAGTTTTATATATTGCTGTTTAATTTGTTGTTGTTGTAGCTCTTGCATTTGCTGTCTCTGTTCTCAATTAAAGCGAAAAGCACTCCCTCGCATTTCTTTTTTCATTCTTTTTTGATTTTTTTTTCTTTCGTTGTAGAGGAAATGAGCNGGCCGATGTACCTAAACTTAAATATGTACTCATACAGGGTGTTTTTTTTTTAAATTACATATATGTTATTTTGACAGTGACACGCCAAACAGTGCGTTTATGGAAAAAGCATATTTTCCGACGAAGCGCATTTTCATCTCGGCGGCTATTTTACCAAGTAAAACTGTCGCATCTGAGATCAGAAAGCCTGTAAGTGATTGTCGCGAAGCCAATGCGGATTTCGAGCGTTGGCATCAGTGGCTAGAAAAGCTTGCATTAGGCTCTCACATGTGCCGGTTTCTTGCAGAACAGCTAAGGTAGTATTTCTTCCCTAAGCCGGCAAAGTGAACCACGAGGATCTTAAGGATCACAGACCAATCAGTTTAACATCTTTCCTCTTAAAGAGGAGCAGGCCTATACCAAGGGCGAAAAAGGCATGTGTTGCTCTCTACGCATGTAAAAAGATGCTGAACAATACATGAGCCCTGTCCCCGAGTCTAATACATTGGGTATTATTCTTCGGAGTACTAGTGTGGTGGACACCAATGAATGAGAATACCTATGCAAACCGTATCGATATAGTGCAAAGACTAGCGATGGTAGGAATAACAAATGACTGAGCGCCATATTGTGCATACCTCCAGCAGATCTGGCTGCTAAAAATATAGCCCAGAAAGCTCTACTGCGGCTCAATGCTACTGGTCAGTTCAATTGCATGTCATACGATCATAGTAAGTTTTCCTGCCACCTAGTGGGAAACATAGACTTTATCATCCCGTGTCTGCAAATTGTGAAAATTTTATCAGTAACGATTGAGGAGGAGGGATGGCGCAAAGGTCTACAAGCAGCAGGCAGTAGAATTCACGTGAATTCACAGATGGTTCAAAACCAACGGAGCAGGTGTCCATTGCACAGATTTAAGAAATAAAAAAGTCGTTGAAGTTACCAAAGTAGATACAGCAGCGTCTTCCAGGCGAAGTCACGGCGGTAAGGAAAGCAACCAAGTAGTCATAAAATCCATAGAAAGTGACTTGAAGAGTGTATAAATTAACTACAAATGCTGGGGTTAACTAGGAAAACTCCTTGTACTGGGTACCTGGGCATAACGGCATCGAGGGCGTTTTTGAATCGAATTTTGAGATAGGGTGTTTTTCAATTACATTCTGAAATAAGGCGTTCTTGAAACGTTTTTTGAGATAGAGCGTTTTCGAACTGGCTGCCGAGATAGGTCGATCTTCCACTCAGCCATCGATATAAAGCTTAAATTGATTGAACGGTTTTTCAATCGCCGATGCTAGCTCCAGCAATAGAAAATAGGAACTCGCCCAGGATAACGGATAGATATATTCTCCGGAGTTTCCAACGTGATATTTTGCAGCACTAGTCTCCACCAGAGAAAAATCCTGCAAGAAAGAAAAACCAAATCGATAATGTCGCGTTAGATTGAAGGCTTGCTTCCAGTGGTTGGGGTGAGCACACGTTTGGAGGGCCAGAAATAAACTCAGATTGGATTATATTGTTGCAGCCTTCACGTAGAAAAAAATCGGCGTCCAACAATGTAAACAGAGCTCAACGTCGAAAAGCTGCAGTCCCAATAGACGGCCAACATATTTGCCAATCGACTTTGTCACGCGTTCTGCGAGAGCACTCATCATCGAACCGATATATGCGTTGAGCGAGCTGAAGAACAGCAAAGCTGCTGGAGCTGATGGCCTGACAGCAGATCTAATCAAATATCGTGTCGAGTAGTTAATAAGGTGCATGCTATCCGCGCTTTATCGAGCGCGTTGTGTAAAATACTAAACTCCATCTTCAACGAACTTATTGGGCATACCAGCGTAGCTTTGGGCCTGGGAAATCCAGAAATGATGTTCATGAGAAGGGTCCGATTTTTTTTCGATTTTAAAGTCGCCTTACCGATTGCCGTGTGGAGAACAGAAAGTGTTCGTTTTAGGTT
>NW_016204251.1:0-2261 GCF_001687245.7 Rhagoletis zephyria
AGCGCACAACCCATTGCTGGGGCGGAGGTGGTTTCACAACCAAATACACCTTTATATAGCGAGCCGCTTGCTGATAGTGAAATTAGTCAAGAACGTAAACCAGGGCTGTAAACCGGTTTTTGAACCGAACCGTCACTTATTCTGGCTTCGAACCGAACCGTTTTTATTTTGAAATGCCAAAACCGAACCGAGAACCACTCCAAATAATAGTTCAGTTCGGTTCAAAATGAAAATCCACTAAAGCATTTTTCAAGTTTTGTAATACGCAACTTTGTCTAAAAATGCAACCCGTATGGTAAAACTGCAAAAAATTGTTTGTTTGTTAAATAAAAAATTTCTAAAACTAGGATTTCTTACTTTGGATTAAAATGTTTGAGTCTTTGATGCAATTTCGTTGAAATTTGTAGATTTTCTCTAATTTTCGTACAAAGTTTGAAATTTGAATTTATATGCTTGTTGTTGCGGCTCTTTGCTTAGTAAAGTGCGGCTCTTTTCTTTTTACTTAGAACATTTTGGCTCTTTTTACTTTTTAAAATCCATATTTCTTTGCTGTACATTCTTTTTCAAGTGTTGTTGTTTTTTTATTTTAATATTTTGATAAACACATACGCAAATTGAGATCGAAACATTGGAGAATAAAAATTGGCTTTCTGACTTAATGTTCTTTACCGATATGATGGAACATTTGCAAAACTTTAATTTGTCTCTGAAAGGAAGTTCTGAAACTGAACTACGTCTTTTTATACATGATCTTAAAAAAAGAATATTACATAATTTTCCATGGCTAGAAAAAAAATAACGCACATATCAAAGAGGATAAGTTGGACCCCAATGTTGCCAAACTACGTGATTTGAAAAAAGATTTGCCGATTTGAAATTTTTTAAATGTACGGTTGCATACTTCATAAACCCTTTTCTATGTAACATAAATGAGGACGAATTTAATATCCGAAATACTCCTTTTGAAGAAAATCGAAGAAAAATTGGAGTTTTTGGAATCAAAAGAAGACTGTAAATGCAACATAAAGCTTTACCGTTGCTTAAGTTCCGGCATTCCGGATTTAAGATATACGCTGTTGAGAACAGCTGCGTGCCGTCACGGTATTCTGTGAGTCTTTGAACTCTAAAACGAAATTCGTAAAGTCAAAATACCGGTCACAATTAACTAATCAACTAACTGACGTAAAACCAGATTTGAAAATTTGGCCAAAGGGATCTTTTGAATTTTGTTTAATATTTACATTTGCTTTTTGGTCTCGGCTTTGCCCACCTCTGTTATATAACGAGCTATACTTTTATAAAAAATAATTTACATTAAACCAACAAAAGAAAAATAGTCAAATGTCGCACTAAAATTATTTTAACCATAGTTATACTTGCACAGATGAAGTTAAGGCTAAGTGTAAGCTCCAGCCTACCGAAAATAAGGTTTTCAACATTAAGCCAAGATTTTTAGGGTCAATTCAAAATTGTGAGTATGTTGTTATAAACTACATACATACATACTCCACTAGACTCAACACTTGTTCAAACCTTACAAATTTTATTAAAATTTTTCTAATTTCACTTTGATCGCGTTGATTATAAATAAATTTTTTTGTTTTATTCCATAGAAAAAAATTGTACAACGTACATAATTTGTATGGAAGAAAATCCGCGAAAAATTGCTAAAAATCAACTTAAAACTTAAAACTTTTTACTAGAAATTCTTATTAAAAAGTTTGCAATTTAGATGAAACTGTGCAGGGCTCGAATCGTAACGTCCGTTCACGGATAGAAAACGATGCGAAAGAAAATGACGCGATACGTCAGGCAGTATAAGCTGAATTGGACAAAGAGTACGTTCACGTATGTCCCCAGTGGGAAAATTTAATGTATAGTAATCGAAAAAATAATCAGTAAACAACCCTTTTCACAATCGAAATTTTTCCCCCAGGGCNTACGTCAGGCAGTATAAGCTGAATTGGACAAAGAGTACGTTCACGTATGTCCCCAGTGGGAAAATTTAATGTATAGTAATCGAAAAAATAATCAGTAAACAACCCTTTTCACAATCGAAATTTTTCCCCCAGGGCGATGTCCTAAGAAAGGTGGGGCATTCAATTTTGCATTACCTAGTATCGAGAAATGAATGTGTTTTAATACGAAATTTTTTGAAGTGTTTGAATACATTATAATTCTGATTACATAGTTAGCATGATACAAATATAGCAAGGTAGAACCGCTGAGAGGAATTTTTCAAATTCTTGATGTTTGCAAAC
>NW_016204252.1:0-2261 GCF_001687245.7 Rhagoletis zephyria
GTCAGATATACTCTACGTAGTGTTAGGTATGTTATAATTCTGAAAAAAAAGGAAAAAAATCAGCAGACTTGATGGGAAAATTCAAACTCACATTTATTGGATTGGTCGATTGTTTAATTAAGTGGAAAATATTGCAAATTTTACTCCAAAACATACAAATGCACATAGTAATTTCACGTCTTGTTTGTATTTTACGAGTTCAATGCGTAATTTATGTGATACGTAGAAGCTTCCTTTGAAGACGTTGAAGAGCAGCTGCCTAAACTTGATATGCTTGTATTCACTGAAACACGAAGAACTTTTGAATTTTACGAATTATTTTTTCCCGCACGTTCAATATCATTCAAGATATTTAAGGTCACGACTAAAAAACTATAAAAGCACAAAGCAAAAAGTAAGACGAAAACTGGCTTGAGGTGAGTTTCAAGGAAGTAAATTGTTTCGACTTGCGAGCAATAAAGAAGTTCGACTCGCGAACAAAATTTTAATTTTGGATCCTAAAAGCACGTTATAGGCATAACAAGTTAGGGAGGGGAAAACAAAAATGTAAAACCAAGATTTTTCGAAAATGCTAAAATGCGAGCGAAACTTTCCTTTTCGTACTCGAGAATATTCAAAAATATTACCTAATACCCAGTTTGACTAATCAGTTTCAAAATTAATCAGACTGTGTAATTTAAAATTTTAACAGGCTGATAAGTTTAAAATTGTTCGGTGCAACCGGGTATATTTATAAAAAAATTGTGCGAAAATGAGCCTTCGAACAGAAATTCATTTATAAACTCATCGTGACCATATTTTTCATAATTGAATTTGGCTATTCCAAAAAAAAATTTTACCAAAGTTTTCTTTTCGTTCTTTAACCCTCGGATGCCCAACAACTTTTTACACGGTGAACGCCCGACAGGGTCCCCAGAGACGCTCCTTATTAACATTGGTGCTGATTCGGCGACTCTGCATCTGTAGGGCTTCGAATGCCAGTGCCCATAGCGGGTATAGATGTGCAGTTAGAACGATTTGAATACCGACAACAGAATATCGCCACTTTTCATGAGTACTGAGTAGTATCGAGAACTCGATACTTTTTGACAAGTACTGAGTAAACATCGCTAATACCAATCGTTAATGTCAATGTTAAAAACTTAGTTAAGTAAAAAAATCTAAAAAATTTCATAAAAAAATTCGTTCTTTCAGTTGCATTAAAATTTTTTTTTTTAAATTACCCAACAAACATTGTGGTGAACATTCGAAAATGATCTCCGATATTCAATATGGGCGCCATGTAAATGAACATAACGCTTATTTACTTCAATGCTGTCATAACGAAAAAAAAAACAAAAACTCGTCAAAGCTTTAAAGTGTTGAATTTAAATATATTGCCATAGTAAAAATTTAAAAATATTTTGTAAAAGGAGCTACTCATGGTCATAAAGGCAAAGAAATCTGATTTTTCTGACATTTTCACGTTTGTCTTAAAAAATATTTGGAAGTGCGAGTATTATCGATACATTTTTTCAAATATGAGAACTGAAGCTATAATGACCTCAATCCGGTGATTATGATGAACGATATCTCGAAATCGTGTTGAAGGCTATTTTAATAGCTTGTAGATATTCCATTTATAAAAGTCAAGAAGGCTGCGGCTGCTAGATCCAATCGGATTAAAATGCCGCATCATTGAAAACGTCATAGAAACCTGGGGTCCCAACCGGGCATCTGAGGGTTAAGCATAGTAGCCAGCTCTCACGAAAAGCAAATAGAATCAAGCAACAGAAATAATGAAAAATATTTCATGTGATTTTTCTTGACAGCGGAAAACTTATGAGGGTTTTCGTTTCTACCACAAAATGTCGCATTTTATTTGCCCCTTTTTCTTTTCGTGTTCGATTCTAAACTAAGGGAAAGCGGTGAGAGAGTTGTGTGTACATTTCTTAAATGTAAGGCAAACAAGCCACATTTTCTGCCCTTTGAACCTTTGGTCGCCCTGAAAATCAAATGATTGCTTAAAACGATAATATTATGNTGTAAGGCAAACAAGCCACATTTTCTGCCCTTTGAACCTTTGGTCGCCCTGAAAATCAAATGATTGCTTAAAACGATAATATTATGAAATGCGTGAGCTGGACAAGCACAAGAAGGCAAAAACATGCCTTTTGACAGGGTTGAGTGTAACATCAAACACATTTTGTACCGTGCAAGGGCAACAATTTTTGATAGAAACGAAATCAGCATTAGCTTTAGAAAACAAAATATTTTGGAAT
>NW_016204253.1:0-2261 GCF_001687245.7 Rhagoletis zephyria
CTCCTCATCGGCTGACAATTCTATACACCACCGTCATTATGGGTGTATGGACAACAACAAAAAAAAATATGTATGCATTCAATAAAAAATCCAGTAACGATTCATTATAACTTTTAGGAACTGCCTTATCCGCATTTTTTACCGCAGAATGACACTCCTGAATTATGGAAAAGTTTGGGTGAGCTATTTTGTGCCGATATTTAATCATATTTTATTTAAAGAATATACATACGTACATGTTATTGCCAATATACTTATGTACTTAAATCGCTAGGCTTCCGGAAAGCTTAAAGCCTAAAGGCGTAGAAAAGTTGCATACATATACATATGTACGTATGTATGTAAAATGTGAGTCAATGTTTAATAAAATCTTCTTCTTCTAGTTTAGCGCTGCAGTCATACTATTCGTCGCCCACGCGAGAACGGTCATATATGTATTTTTTATAGATTAGTTCACTTGAAATCCCCAAAGCCGTTTCACCTTTTTTCATCATCGTCTACGTTTTCGCACCGTATTTAGGAATGGGGATGCTGAAACATTTGTATAGCATGATTTTTAGTCGTCAGGAGAGGACTCTGCTTTTCTAATTGCCTACCAAGCCCAAAGCAGCACCAGTTGACAAAGGTTATTCTTCACTTGATTGCCAGGCTAGCATTATTGATAGTTCTTATCCTTGGTTTCGAAGTGTGCACTGTTGTTCACTACTTAATAGCTCTTACTTCCGCAGCGATGAGTGTCCAAAAACAAGGAAAACTATTTGTGTGTTGCCACGAGGTAATTTCTATTGCCCTCGTTTACCGCTGGACAAACCTAATTTTCGTCCTTCTCTAAGCTGGGAAATTTTGCGCTTAAGCCTCTATTTGGTGTCTTGCTATTCAGATGAGCAGCTCATTTTAAAATTTCGTCCGGTCGAAGAGGTTCTTAACAATTTTGAAGAAGCTAAAGTCGATCTAAAAAGCCGAAAGTTAGTCTATCCGGGGTCTTTTTTGTATTTTGATGGATTTTCCACACTGATAAAGCCCCGCCTGTTGGTTAAAAATGGATTCCAGTCTTCAAAACTTCTGCAGGCGTAGCTAGCGCCAACAGCAGGGTATATATTCTTGTGGATTGGCAAAGTACACTGAGATTCCCATTATCAGGCGCTTTGATATTGTCACACAAAGGAGAGGGACCTACAGTTTAACGCCGACTCCGAACGGCGATTGTATTTTTATGACAAGTTGTTTTTCATGGCTGAAATACACTCGAAGGTTTGCCACCGCCCGCTGAGGGGCAACCGCTGTTAAGAAAAAATATTTTTTCTATATTTTTTTGCGATGTTGCTTTGACCCGGGGTTGAACCCAGGCCGCCACACTCCTATTAAATATCCGGCTCTTCGGCGCCAACTTTGAATAGCCCAGCCGATATTGCGTCGAATTTGTTGTTCTTAAGCCTAGTTACTGCTGTCCCCACCTCATCATAGCCTAGTGGAGGCACATAAGCTTAGGCCGTTAATCTGAATTCTTCTTCGTTAAACTCACTATCTCTGTCACTATTCAAAGGCTTTGAGAAGTAATTCCAAGTGTGCTGTGGGTGTCGAGTCGCAGATTTCCATCTTCCTCTCTGCAGGAGCTATTTTATGATCGAATTTTCGAGGTACATTCCGGCCTGTCAGCATTTCGAGCTCATCGCACCTACGTATATCTGTCCCTTTTTTTTGATCTTGAAAATTGGTATCTGCTCCTCATCTTCTTACGGTGTCTCGATGGTGAACCTGTTGAGTGCTAGGTGGCGGCCCCATTCCGTTGTCAGCGATGTGCTCGTGAAGCCTAAAGACTTGTATGTATGTTTAATAATACAACGAAGTATTTCAAAATTTCCATTTTGTGGGAAAACGCAATCAAAGTTTTATCATTTCATACAGTTGGTATACAAAAAGACAGATGGAAAGACACATATCGTCGCCATATTTGTGAAGTTTGGATAACCTAAGCTAGATTGCACATATTCTACTTATAAAGCTTATTAATTGCATATTGAAATCTCCAAAAACGTAAATTTTGAGTTACATCTCTATATTATTGAACGTGCGTTATATTCTTAAAGTTCCCAGAATAAAACTTGAATANTGTGCAATTAAAACATATTATACCTGAAGATTTGAGAAACACTGCAAAGAGTTGTTTTTGAATTGCGATATGCCGCTGTTTTCCCACAAACCTCGACGATCGTTTTAGCGTAAGTACACATCTTAGGGGGCTGGCACTGGCAGCAATTAGC
>NW_016204254.1:0-2261 GCF_001687245.7 Rhagoletis zephyria
CCAGCAAGGAACTGCTTGCAGAGCATTATGTTATGCTCCTTGACTGGGATCATCTGGGCCCCGTCATGTAGGTGGTGCTGGGGCGTTATCAGGAGGCATCCTGTCGCTGTTNCTTGACGACAACGACTGAGATACCAACCGATCTGGGCGGGGTTGTTGTAGCCGCTACAACAACAACAACATGGCCACGTCTGTGGCTCCCAGCAAGGAACTGCTTGCAGAGCATTATGTTATGCTCCTTGACTGGGATCATCTGGGCCCCGTCATGTAGGTGGTGCTGGGGCGTTATCAGGAGGCATCCTGTCGCTGTTCGTAGTGCCGTGTTTTGGCAGGTCTGTAGCTTCATCCACTGCGTCCTGCTAGTCTCCGGCAACCATACGGGCGTTGCATAGTTTAGAACCGGCCGGCCAATTGCCTTGTATAATGTCAACAACGTTTCTTTATCTTTGCCCCAAGTGCTGCCGGCCAGCGACTTGAGGACATTGTTGCGGCTCTGTACTTTGTTGACAATTGCGGTTGTATTCACCGTCGGTATTGTTACGCCATCGACGTGAATACCCAGTTGCAGTATGACCTCCTTCGTCCAGGTGGTGAAAAGGGTTGCTGAGGATTTCACAGGGGATAGGGCAAGGCTCCTTGCAGTGAAGAAGCGAGAAAGTTCGGCGAGATAGCCGTTTACTTTCGAGCACAAGTCATCAATTCCATTCCCAGACGCCATGATCGAAAAATCGTCAGCATAGGAGACAATATTAACACCCTCTGGTGGCTGAGGAAGCTTTGAGATGTAATAATTAAACAGTAGCGGGGACAGGTGGTGGGTACCCCCTGTTTAATTTTACGTGGCTTGCTAGTTTTGTCTCTGAAAATTACTGACGAGTGTCGACCACTCAGGTAATTCGCCGACCACCGTTTGAGTCCCTGTGGGGGTGACGAGGTCTCTATATCTTCTAGTAGCGTTGAATGACTGACAGTGTCGAACGCCTTGGACAGGTCCAACGCTACTAGAATAATTCTCTCACAGGGGCGGTTTCGGTTAAGGCCACGAGTTATCTGAGTGTTTATGGCTATTGTTGTTGTTGATGTTTCAGCGGCTACAACAACCCCGCCCAGATCGGCTGATATCTCAGTCGTTGTCGTCAAGTTCCATTAACGGCAGCCCCAAGAAGCGTGCAGCCTCTATGGGGTCAGTCCATAGGGACGACGCCGTTAGGGTTGTGGGGTTTTCCGGGCATGCGAAGAGATGTTTCGAGTCGTGAGGGGGCTCTCCGCATGCCGGACAAGAGTGTTTATGGCGTTAAGTGCTGTAGTTGTGCTATGCACTTTACGGAACCCATGCTGATGCTTCGCTGGGGTCAGGTGGTTCGTAAAATACGGGAGCAGCAGGGCCTCGAGTGTCTTCGCTACCGGGGAGAGGAGGGTTATCGGGCGATAAGACTCTCCTTTGTTCGCTGGTTTCCCCGGTTTGAGCAGTGGGACCACTCTCCCCGTTCTCCAGAATGACGAGAGTGGCTATAGACAGGTTGAGGACCTGCGTTAGGTATGCTACTCCTGCAGGACCCAAATTTTTCAGCATCAACATGCATATTCCGTCGGGTTCAATGGCTTTGGAGGCTTTCTGNTATATTCATTTACACGACATTCATATTGGATATACATAGAAGATAATTTTCTCACCAAATATTTATTGGCTAATTGCTTACAATAGTTTTTACTTACCGACGAAGCGTGGTCACCAAAGTCTCGGCGATCTAACCCCGTTTAGGTCGGCGAAATCCATTAAACTGCCGGCGTTCAAAGGATTCGCTTCAATGATAAGGTGTTGGACATTATATTGAATGCATATGTTGTGTAATGCGCCGCATGCAATCGCAAAAATTGCAATTTTTTTGGATCGTATTTACTTTTTCGTTCTTCCATTAAAATTCTCCATCGACTTTAGAAGTGAAAATTTTATTTTAATTTTTTCCCCCTAATATAGCTGATTAAATAATATCTTGTAAAACCTTTGTAAACTCCAATACATCTTTCAACAATCTTTCTTGCCTTTGTGTGAACTTCATGATACTTGGTCCTACTAATGTCAGTAGAAGTTCTTTAAGGTGTTAACCACCACGGTTCATGAGGATACCCACTATCTCCTAAAGAGAAACAACAAATATATTTACATTGATTAGTGGACAAGTCTTTATATATTGCTTCCAACCAAATCCCGTATCTTAAACAAGTAAGAAAGTCTAAGTTCGGGCGGAGCCGAACATTAA
>NW_016204255.1:0-2261 GCF_001687245.7 Rhagoletis zephyria
ATTTAGTTAACGACCGTCTGGAGGCGGTTCTGCCTACTAGAGGGTTAAGGGCTACAGTAGTTTTGTGCAGAACACCTTTCCGCGTAGGCGGCTTTCATCAGTCCAACTCCAGGTACGCAGGCCACAATATTGTTGCGTCCAACTTGTTTCCGCATTGAACGGATATATTAGATGTAGGTAGAACTAGTTTAGCCTAGGAGAAACTAGTTTGTCCTAAGGTCGAGTTTGGCCGGTAACATATATAACTAGCAGAGCAGCCCACTTCATTCGTGGTAAACAAATGAAAATATGCATAAAGCTGTAAGAAAAATTCCAAATTTTTCATAAATTAAAGGAAATAATATACTTATTTTTTTTTTTATTTAATTTAAAGCCTCCTTATGAACACTACATTTTACTATATGGTGCGGTGCAGAAGCATAAATACTATTCGGACATCCTAGTCGTGAACATCCGACATATAACTGACCGTCGGTAAAGTAGGGGCTTTCCAGCTGAAGCCCAGCCATCTTCAATGTTTGACCTTGCGATGTATTTAACACATGTTACAGCAGAGCCTCAGAGAATACTGAAGACTTTGAAATTCTAATTGAAAGCCTGCAGGAATAAGTGGTACTCCTGACTGAAACACATCACCTCCGCTACCGCTTTCAGTAATAATTCTTGCTTCAAAATCATTATTTTCTTGACTACCAATTTTATTTTATTATTAGGGTGAGGTGGATAAAGGTAACGAAAGAAGAATAATATGCGCTCCAGTTTTTAAATTCAGTTTATGTGTCACGTGACTTAAGGCCCGTTTACATAGAACTTTGGCGTTGCGTTGGCGTTGGCGTCGCTTCAACAGCTGACTATGAATACATGAATTCAAATGCAGCCGTCCACATAGCCAAAATTCGACAACGCTCACGCCAACACAAAGCAAAAAGATGGCCAACTCTCAACTTTTCGCGTGCGTCGCTCGTCAGCTGTTGCGAATAAATAAAATTATGTGAAATATTTTTCCTTTTTAATCAAGTGCGGGCAAGAAATATCGTTTTTAATGCAATTATTGATATGAAATATTAATTTATCTGTCGTTAATATGTTAATTTAGTGGCCCAAGGATTCGCCGCCAAGCGTTCAATGTAGCAAGCATACTTTTAACGTGCGTTCTGTCAAACCAACGCCAACGCCAACGCAACGCCAAAGTTGTATGTAAACGGGCCTTTATGGTTCCAAAGTCATGATTCTCTGCATCTTGCAAACTCTCATCCCTTTTTAGTTTACTAGAGGTCAAGCATTTAGCTGTATAATCGCAAAGGTTCTAAGGAATGGTTCTCGGAATGTACTAGGTCTATGGGAGGTGCCACGCCCCCTGGTTAACGCTTACCTTCTTACACCAAATATCAGTGTCATGTAATTTTTGGTTCATAGTTATAGCTAATTAAAGCCCATTTTCATCAGTTAAAAGCCCTTAATTGGCAAGTTGCCTTTGCCGGATTGTTGACGTTCTCGGAAAGACTAAGACCAAGAATTGATAACCTTTCACCTTTATTATACTGAAATTGAATGGGCTACGAAACTGCATACCCGAAATTTTTCCAAAAAAAAAATTATTAACTTATACATTGTTGCTCACTTGTATGCTTTGAAATGCTTTCATTTTTAACCGACATCCAAAAAAGGAGGAAGTTATCAGTTCGTCGAAATATTTAAAAAATTTTTTTTTTATTATTATTTTATTTTTATTTTTTATGTATGTAACCGCATAACTTTGGACCACGTCAACCGATTTCTAAAATTCTTTTTCATCGGAAAGGTAGTGTCTCAGAGGTGGTCCCATACTAATCTGGTTTAGATCCGATCATTGGATCATGAAATATATAAAATATATATATTTTTTTTAAGTAGGTTTTTTTTTGCTAAAAATTAATCGTTTCAAAATCATTTTGCTCTGATTTGCGCTTTTGATATTTGTTGTTAAATAAACTAGTGGAAATATTCTCAATTACGGCTAGATGCAATTTTTTGTATTAGCTTCCTATTCAAAATTGATTAAAATTTTCCAGATTAATATATGCATCAATCGAAAAAAAATCGAAGGTCTAAAAAGTCGACAAAAGTTCGAATCGGATGGGCTCGATTAATCGATATTCGATTTAAATACGGCATCTCTACTACAAGGCTTTCTCCGGATGAAAACACGAGAAACCAAGTCTCTCGTGCAAAGTAAAGGACTATATCTACTTTAGCAGCCATAGCAATGCAGCCCCAAAGTC
>NW_016204256.1:0-2261 GCF_001687245.7 Rhagoletis zephyria
AAAATTTCATATATTTCAGTAGAGCCAATTAAAGATTTTGTGTTTCGTAGCTTAGCAATAATATGTCTTGGAACGTAATTTTTCAAATGATGACTTTATCTAAAGATTTAGTAAGTGTTGGACTGCAAAAATACGAAATAAGTAACAACTAACTAGTAAGTAGTAAAACGAAAAAAAATTCCATTTGTATTGCTGAACAACGGCACAAAACGAAAAGTGTCTTTATTTCACATAACAGCACGACTAACCTATCGACTTTGTTTTTTGACTTATGCCAATATTTACGATAAATATGAGACATGTGCCACTGTTCAGTAGTAAGGGTTGGCTACGTCGGTTTTGTGACAAGTGGCAAAACTGCGCCTCTGCCGGATTGGTAACCACTCGATTTGGCACAGAAAAATATGATTAGTTATAAACCTAATCTGCTATATATGTAACTAAAAACTATGAAATTTTGAGTTGTGCCGTTATTGCAGAGGACCGTCGATATGTTGTCACCCTTAATTCACAAATGCCCTAACGAACAATTTTTTTATTTTACAGAAGCAAAAAAACACTTTAAAAATAGTATCACTCACAGGTAGCACCTTTTAAAAAGTGATGTCCAACTCCGTAGTTTTTGGTACTAACACTTTTAAATTTTTATTGTAGGTGTATTTTAATACATCCTACCAAAATCTGTGAAAAACGCAATTTCGAAAAAAGTGTTGGTTAGGGCATTTGTGAATTAAGGTAAAGATGTATATTAGGGTGAATCAGACCATAGAAAAAAAAAAACAATCGGGACTGCTTTTCCATCGGAGCTATGAAATTTATTATATTTTGAGAGTTCCGCCAAAATATTTCGGAAAAATATTAAAACTTAAGCGAGCTGCATCTATTTGCAAACACCTTCAAATAAGGTGTTTTTTATATGAATAAAATTAATTTTTTTAAATATTTTTTTCCAAAAAACCACTTCAGATGATAGAATAGTTTAAGCTTAAAAGGTCTGCATAATTCTTAATATATTTATGGAAATATTTTGGCAGAAGTCTTAAAATAAAAAAAAAGTTCTATAATTCCGGTGGAAAACCGCAAGTTTTTTTAGATGAGGCATCCTAATGTACCTACATATATGTATATAGAAAACATTAATGACCTGAAACTTGTACGTAAACATTATTTACTGCACATACACACAGTTATATAAGAAAATATACATACATACATACATACATACAAAGACGAAATGGCGCGCTGTGCCACTCATCTCTGCCACGAGTATTGCATTTCGCTACTCGTACTGATACACACTGTGAATTTCTAATATTGAAAAAGACTTGATTTCTATTTTTTAAGATTTAAGATTTACTAAAGCGATCCAAAACAAACTACCATCGTGAAAGTATGCAAATTAAAAAAAAAAAAAACAAAAATAAAATGTAAAAATTAAAAACCCTAACACGAAATAAACTTTAAAAGTTTGCCCCTATTTGTTTTTGCGGTGGTCTATGTACATAGAACTGTACATGTAGGTATAAATATCAGATATTTGTTAAGATACTACATTTTTGATTTTTAATTGTTTAAAAAACAAAGTCGATGTAGCTCATAATATTGTTGCAGTTAAGCTTTAACAATAAATTTTTTTCGGTTGAGGACCGTTGGCGTGGTAGCCAAGTAATTGTATACTTAATCCATAAAAAANTGATGTGATCTGTTTTGTTAATTGTAAAACATAAAGAAAATAAAAAAAAAAAAACAAAAAACATTAAAAAAAATCTATTTCAGACATGCAAATATGCATAACTAAATACATGCATACGTATGCATGGATATATCATCTAGTAACACATAAAATGCGAATTTAATGTATCGCAGTATTTATTGCTTAAATTAAACGTTATAAAAATCATAAGAAATATCGTATTGTATTTGTAGAAATTGTAAATTAGCGCGTAAGTCTATAAAGCGATAAGCCGCTCGTATATATGAAAAGCTTATGATATTAAATTATATAAAAAACATTTTTTTTTGCATCGAAATTTGAATAAAGGTTCGTTTTTTGACAACAATCATTCCGTGAAATTAATAAAAAAAAATAAAAATAAATATTTCCAGTTCACATTTTAGCTAAGTGCATGGCCGCGCTTCTCCTCTGATTTATGGTGTGCGGCTTGATGTTTGTAACACAAATGGAATGACTATTTGCAATTCTACGCCAACTCCGAACGGCAGATGATTTTTTGTGAGCTTCGTTATGGCAGAAACACACT
>NW_016204257.1:0-2261 GCF_001687245.7 Rhagoletis zephyria
CCATGTTCACCCGTGTCTGACTGAAGTCTGAACCGAAGAACACCGCCGCAGAGCAGAACACACCAGCAATGCACCGCACTACCACCACCACCACCACCAGCAAAGCCACGCCGAGTGGCTTTCTCCAATGACTTCACTCATATTCCCCTCACTCACTGGCTCGTTCGTTCATTGAATTTAATCCACGCACACTTACAACCTCTCCTCTTGCTGCCGTCGTTGCTACTGCTGCTTTTCATCTGCTCACAGCAAAGCCATCTCCTCGTCGCCCTCAGCTCAACTTTTCGCTCGCACGCCACAAGAAAAGAAGAGACAAGCCGAAGAGTTGTGCGCAGAAGAGTCGCTCTGTCAGTCAGTCAACCATTCAGGAGCAGCACCAACAGCAACAGCAGCAGCAGTAGTCTCCTCACCGTCGGTATATAAACCGTCGACTGTCGAAGGGAGGAGATGCGGTCGCAGAGAGTGGTGGTAGGCTGTGTTGAGTGTGATCAAGTGTCAGCCAGCTGAAGTAGACGCCGCAGCAGAACAGCAGCAGCAGCCAGCGTGCGAGGTTGTCGAAGAAGAAGCAGCAGCAGAAGAAGCTGCCGAAGTAGAAGAGGCGAATGTGAGCGGTGGAGTGTGGAGAAGAAGTGAAGAAGTGTGGCGCCCAGAAGTGTGCTTGTTGAACGCACAGGGAGCGCAGAAGAACTGCTGGCGCCCAAGAACTGCTGCAGAGAACACACTGTCACCGGCATCATCGTCAGATCGGATCGGATCAGATCAGATCAGCCTCCATCGATACTGCCTGAATCGAGAGACACTGCAGCTGCTGTACAGCACATCAAGAGTNGAAGAAGTGTGGCGCCCAGAAGTGTGCTTGTTGAACGCACAGGGAGCGCAGAAGAACTGCTGGCGTCCAAGAACTGCTGCCGAGAACACACTGTCACCGGCATCATCATCATCGGATCAGATCAGATCAGCCTCCATCGATACTGCCTGAATTGAGAGATACTGCAGCTGCAATTGTACAGCACATCAAGAGACAGAAAGAGTAGTGCACCTCATCAAGTAAAGTAGTGTCACATCATCTGGGCTGCTGCATCTCAAATGTCGGCTTCGAGGCTGTCATTCATTGAAATTTCTTCGCAGTTTGTTGCTCTTCAATTTCTGGTCCAAATTCGTTTTTCATCAGCCTAATGTAATGGCCACTGCCAGCACCACCACCACTTTCGTCACTACTTTTCAACTTTGTCACTGTCAAACACCCTCAACACTGCCCCCCTTCAATCGCTGTCGTCTGTTCGCCGCCGCTGCAACCACAATGACCCACTTCTTTCAGCGGAGGTGATGATAAATGAGCACTGTCAAAATATTATTACTGCTAGTATTATCATTGGTTGATAACGCCCGAAGTTTCTGATGAGGATAACACACCGCCCCACCACCGCCGCTTTACCCTCTTGGCCGTCGAATGTTTTCGGATGAGGAGCAGCCGAGCCTTTTTCGACAGGCGCCGCCATGTCTTCGATGGAAGCACCACCGCCACCACCACCACCAGCAGCAACAAAGAGTGCCACCGCCTACCCCTCATCATCAAGTTTGCTCTTGTACTCTTCGAAGCTTTTGCCACCCTCATCACCACCTCCCTCACCTTCCTCTGTCTCCTCTTTCGCCAGTCGCTCAAATCTTACAAATTCCCAGCTGGCCTACGACTACTACTTCATCCGTCGAGGCCGTCTGTTTGTCTTCACCGGCCTCCTCCTGCTTCTCCTCTTTCTGCAGCACTACCTTCTCCTTCCCCAGGCCAAGCCTGCCTCCACCTTCCTTCACCAAAATGTCTCTCAGCCACAGGGGACCACCGGGGTCTCGCCGGAGCGTGCTAGGTCTTCTCACCACGGAGACCAGCACCACCACCGACCACTCTCTTCTAGTCATTCCCAGTCATCATCATCATCACCATCATCCTCTTCACAAAGTTCATTCGATCGGCGTTCCAAAGGTTCGTTCACCGCCCATTTTAAAAGCGTTTTCTTTTTGCTCTTTTTCCTTCGCGCACTTGACACCAAAGCCATTTCGCCAATTACCCTATTGCTGCACTAGCTAGAGAGTGGGTAATTTATGAATTCCATCAGTTAGTGGTGGTGTTGGTGGTGGTGATGATGGTGATAACTCTAATAATGGGGTAGTGCACACAGTNATTTTAAAAGCGTTTTCTTTTTGCTCTTTTTCCTTCGCGCACTTGACACCAAAGCCATTTCGCCAATTACCCTATTGCTGCACTA
>NW_016204258.1:0-2260 GCF_001687245.7 Rhagoletis zephyria
GTTCTGACTGTAAAAACTATTTTCACTGCAAATGTGTTAACATAAAGCCTGCCGACATTGAATTTTTTAAAGAGATTTCAATTTTGATTTATTGGGTGCCAACATTACACTAGATAACTATCTGACACTTATAGCCAAACATGGTTTACTTTCTTTCATTAATGACACTACTCGGCCCGATTCAGGGACCTGTAGAGACCACGTGTATGGTCGCTTGAGTAATATGGATTCTACCATTCTCTGATCATTGCTTGGTTGGTCTTCAGATTAGTAATTTGAATATTAAGTGAGATAAAATTAGCAATAAGTTATCAGATACCAAGGAAATCGATGTCAGTGTTCTCACTGAAGCACTTCGCCTTGAGAAGTGGGATAAGGTTTACGATGAAACGGACGTAAGTAAGGCGTATAATTTATTTATAAACNATGTTTGCAGGTATAAATCTGGATTTCGGAGTCTCTGATCATTGCTTGGTTGGTCTTCAGATTAGTAATTTGAATATTAAGCGAGATAAAATTAGCAATAAGTTATCAGATACCAAGGAAATCGATTTCAGTGTTCTCGCTGAAGCACTTCGCCTTGAGAAGTGGGATAAGGTTTACGCTGAAACGGACGTACGTAAGGCGTATAATTTATTTATAAATATACTCACAGAAAACATAAACCAGTCAAGCTTCTCTGTTTCTAAAAACAAAAAACCGATGTAATTCTTAAACCCTAGGTAACTCACAATTTAATTAAAAAAATCAAAGTGAAAAATAAATTACGGAAAAAGTGCAACAGGCATCCGACAAACGCTAAATATCTGAAACGTGTGCATCGTTTAACCAACAGGCTGAATAGAGAAATTCGTTCTAGTCGCGATAGATACTATCAAAATTTAATATTAGCTGCACAAGGTAACCCCAAAAAAGAATGGAGCGTGGTAAACGACATCATTAATCGAAATTCCAAGGATAAAGTTTACTCGATTGTGCTGAACGTTGGCGGCGAGGATATTTCAGATTCCTTAGATGTTGCTAATGAGCTTAACGATTTTTTTGCAAATGTAGGATCAGCTTCCGCACCAAAAAGCAAATTATCTCAGTGTATGTGTACAACAAATGCTGATGGACCAATACACTCTGAATACCAACCTCCTGGAAATAGTTTTTTCTTTGAACCCGTTTCAGGTTCGGAAATACTTAACATAGTTAAATCTTTAAACAAATCTGGTTCAAGTGGTAGTGATAACATATCGAATAATACGTTAAAAAATATATCGTTTTACGTTGTAGACATCTTGACGCATTTATTCAATCTCAGTATAGTATCTGGAGTCTTTCCTGATGACTTAAAATGTGCAACTGTGATACCACTCTTCAAAAAAGGAAATAGAAAAGACAAAAACAACTATAGACCTATCTCTTTACTATCCTCAATCTCAAAGGTTTTTGAGAAAACTGTGAAAAGTAGGGTTTTAGCCTATTTAAATAGAATTAATTACTTAAGTCCTATGCAATTCGGGTTTACATCAGGCCTTTCAACCTTTTGTTCCTTTATTTATAAGAAAATTTNTTATCAAATAGAATTCAAAGAGTAAAAATTCACAATAATCTCAGCACAACTAGATGCATAACCTTAGGTGTTCCCCAGGGATCGGTTCTTGGACCAGTTTTGTTTTTGATATATATCAATTCAATATTTTCGCTGCCTTTTATGGGAAAAGTTACAGCTTTTGCTGGTAACCTTGCGATTGCATATGGATCGAAAAATGCATTTAATCTCTTTGTTGATATCAACCACGATGTTCATTTGTTAAGATCTTGGTTTGCTAGTCATAATCTCGTGGTAAGCAGCAAAACAAAATTATTGTAGTTTAGCGTGTGTGGCAAGGAAATACCTAGTAATGAACTTGTTTTTCATGCCCNTCAGCACAACCAGATGCATAACCTTAGGTGTTCCCCAGGGATCGGTTCTTGGACGAGTTTTGTTTTTGATATATATTAATTCAATATTTTCGCTGCCTTTTATGGGAAAAGTTACAGCTTTTGCTGGTAACCTTGCGATTGCATATGGATCGAAAAATGCATTTAATCTCTTTGTTGATATCAACCACGATGTTCATTTGTTAAGATCTTGGTTTGCTAGTCATAATCTCGTGGTAAGCAGCAAAACAAAATTATTGTATTTTAGCGTTTGTGGCAAGGAAATACCTAGTAATGAACTTCTTTTTCATGCCCATAATTGTATGCGGCACAAGTTATGCAGCAATAAATG
>NW_016204259.1:0-2260 GCF_001687245.7 Rhagoletis zephyria
ATCAGCGAGAAAATGGCATAAAATTTAATATTTGTGCCAGTATGCAAAAGTAAAAAAGTATACTCGCACAAGTTGTAAAAACGCATGAATAAGGAAATGTGATATTTTCTCTACTGCAATAACTCAGGAAACTATTAAAAGTAAGCAAATCGTTTAAAAATTAAATTATGGCACTAAGAAGGAAAGCAAATCTATGCGTAGAAAGGATTACAATAAAGTCAGCTTTATGAAAAATATATGAAATTATTATCTAATCATTTGCCACACTATATAAAATTAGTAAATTTTTTTAAATTAATTTTGCTCTGAACCTCCTATTTCATTTTACGCCCCCCAATGCCTACTGCACTGTCCGAAGCCTGACTCAATAGCGCAAATGTTTTTGTAATAGCTTCACTTACCCGTTGCCAGTATGCCTCTTTGAAGTATGTACTTACTAGGTACATATTTTGCTGCATAGCTGCAGACGATGATGCCAGACCTCGGTGGTTGAACTAAAACTCTTTGTATCCTCTGCTGATGCTGCTTTTGAAAAATTTCCTCCATCTTCATGTAATGTTTATTTGTTTTTTAATTCTCTGCATTTGGCGTTTTGCTAAATATATAGATATTGTTTTTTTTTTTTTGAAAATCACTGCAGCCTCTTTCACTTAATATATTTTTTTATTATAAATGTTATTTAGTTCCTTTCTTCGAACGGGTTTCGAACTTTTAAATTTAACATGCGAAAATAAATATTATGATTATTAATGCTTTACTACGCGTCTCGTATATTTCTTAAAATTTTATTTAATATCTATGTATATTTTTTTTTTTTTTTCTCACTGGTCGCCACCATGAAAAGAAATTGATGTACGCAGCAGCGGGGAAAAGAACTTAACGCGACGAGCTGCGTTTAGAGANACTCTTAATTAATCTTTTTGTACATAACGCTTCTATTCTATTACTTGCATTTGTCTATGTACATACATATATACATATATAACTTAAACCTAGCTACCTGCGTAACTAAACTACAACAAGCATGTGCATCAAGGCAAATAAATATGTATTATTAACGACCAAAGGACATAAATATGTACATATGTACATATGTCGAAGGGAACATCTTGCAAACTGCTTGGGTCGCTGCTACATTATGCATTGTTGCTGTGCACTTTAAAAATGCAGCAAACTAGGTACATACATATATACATATGTTTTGTGTTAAAATGTGTCTCCGTCTCCTTCTTCGAGCAGTCGTAAAGAAACTTCATTTATTTAGCAAAAAATGCTTGTGCGTGTTGTATGGACATATGCTGTTCATAGACATGAACGCAGATTGTTGTTTGCTTTTTATTTTTAGGCTCGCCAGACACTGCTCATTTTGTGCTTCTTTGTTGCTTCTCGAGCTGTTGAGCGCCACTTTGAAATTTTTACAAACAAATATGAGCCGTTTATTTTGAAAGTGCCATAAGTCAGTTTTTTTTTGTTTTTTTTTTTCAGAAGATTAACGTGTATTTTTCATCTATAGGATACCTATATTTTTCTCACAATACCGGAAACTATTTTTTAAATATTTTATTTTTCGCTAATTTTTTATAGAAATGGATATACAAACTTACATCCAAATATTGCACTTTTCATTTACACTCTTTAGAAAAAAGTTGAGTACGCAGTTTTTTATTACATTAAAACTTAGTATAAGAAAGTGCGAGTTTGGGGTAGCTAGGACTTACCATTGATTTTTAGCATTTTTTTTTTTTTGATGATGTGGCTCAGTTTCTCCATACACAATAATGTTTGATAATTTTTGTATATGGAAAAAATGTGCGACATCTAAAACAAAAAAAAATCCCAATAATCAATGGTAAGTCCCAGCTTCCTAATACTTGCACTTTATTGCACTAAAATTGAATGAGCTAAAAAACTGCATACTCAACTTTTTTTCTAGAGAGCGTAAATAAAAAGTGCAAAATTCACTGTACCTAAACTTTATTGACTGGCTGTATAATTTTGGCCTATGGGTTTTACTGAAGTGATGTTTTGAAAGGACAGTGATTTACCCAAATTGAATATGTTACATACACATATGTATAATAATAACAATTTATACCATCCATGTATTATATGTAAAATTTTATTCAAGCATGTAGATATATATATTTTTTTTTCATATTCATAAAATCTAAAAATAATTACTACATTTTAGTCCAAGATTCCAGAGCCGCCAGCCATATAACGGGTGATTTTTTTGAGGTTAGGATTTTCATGCATTAGT
>NW_016204260.1:0-2260 GCF_001687245.7 Rhagoletis zephyria
CGTTGGTGTAGCGAAGTGCTAGAAAATTTTAAAGATGTATGATTTTGCACTTGTTTTCTTACTTTTTGGCGGCTAGACACTAATTTTACCCAATATGTATTAATTTCAAGCAGTTCTATCGTCGTGAATAGTAAACACAAGCTCGAAAGTCTGATTTTACATATGAAATACGCTGTTGGCACGATCTCTGAAAACAAAATCATGGAGCTGTGTATAGTTTTAATATATTTTAAATAGATTTGGATCACAAAATTTCTTAAATATATTGTATGTCAAAATATATTCGAAAGACTGCACTTAAACTCTCACGTTTTCTGCTCCTGGACAGTTTTCTAAGCCCTCATCCTCTGACGAATCGTTCAACCAGACCTCCGTTGTGCTAATTAAAATTTATTTTTACCATGCTTTTATAAACTCGCTTTCTTTTTTATTTCATTTTATTTGCACAAATTTACATATGTACATATGTATGTATAAGCACATTATTTAGTTTGCTCGATCTGTAAACAAAGCTTCTCAGCGGTGAAAAATATACTATTGTGAACAACCTAAACGAGCGAAATTCACAATAGCGCTATTCTTCATCAAATGAGCGCCATAATACCAAATGAAAATTCGTTCGATCAGCACTTTCGACCACAGTCGAAGATCGAATGCAACTCATAATAGGGGCCGATGTGATGCTGATAGAAATCTGGATCAATTTGTGATCAACTCTGTTCATTTTGTTTCCTAATTAAGTGAGGAAATTTTAATTGACAACACTGACAAATGAATATATACACAAACAAATTTTCGGTTATTGTTAAAACAATTCAAGATTTTGTATTGAATTTTTGGTTTAAATTTTTTCCCTTTTCAGTAAGGTTTTTTGCACATTATCTTTTTCGTGAGAATTGATCGTAATAGATACGGATCTGAATAAGCGACTGGAACACGGCTGTTTGTTAAAAGCATACGATTTCGAACTCGCGTAAATGTACATTTGCTAAATGCGATAGCATGAACGCTCTTCGAAAACATATGTTCGAAAGCGCTAAATGTTGCGTTTTAAATGCAGCAAAAACGCTGCATAAGTATGACCTCTAGAAATACATCGATGAAAACTGCATTCAATTCCATGCATTGTTTTTCGAATGATGCGCGTACAAACATGCAGACAGACAAAAATTCTAAAAATTGTTGATTTGACTTGTTGGTCTAATAATCTTCCTTTAATATCTTAAGTATAATGTACAGACATCAGCTTGTTATAGTTTTATTATCAGGCCGATTCTGAACAGAAACTCTCCGGGAGTTTTCTCTCTTTTCCCTTTCCTCCTATCATGAATAAAAATTTCTTGAGGATTTTTTATACTAAAGGGCGGAGTTGAGCACTCAAAAAAGTGTCAAAAAGCTTTTTCGAAGTTCGAATTTAATCCTCCCAAGTTTTCGGGGAAAATGCTACTCCTGGGAGTTAATTATTAGGGGATTTCTCTCTCGGGAGAAACAAACTCCCCGGGGGTATTAGGAATTGGCCCGTATATGTATAGAAAATATGTATGTAGGTACATGTACATTTTTGTTTAACGGGCAGATAAATTTTAAAACATACGTGAGATAACAGCACTAAATATGTTAAATGATTCTTTAAATCAAAAGAAATTACATATGTATGTATTTTGATTGTTTGCAAAAAAAATATATATTTAAAAAAATCAACGCCAGTTGTTATAAATGGCAATTGAAAAAAACCACAAAAGACCGGCGTACAGTGGTCGGAGAAGGCATGTTTTACGCTAATAATTAGAAGGGCTGTTACGATTATAATAAAACTGCAGGTTATAGTATTGTAATGCTAAATCCGAAATGCCATAAAATTTGTAGTTTGACAGTTGACAGCTGTCAAATCATCTGGCAAATTCTGTAGAATTAAGAAAATTATTTTGAAAATACCACTGATTACGTTTTTTGACATGCTGATCACGAATTTTATGTCAAATTAAAACCTTGAGAGTTAACTGTCGAATGGACTGTGAATTTTGCTAAAAAGAGGTTGTCTTATTTTCAAAAATGCCACTGATTCAGTTTTTTGACATGCTGATGACGAATTATATGTCAAATTAAAACTTTGAGAATTGACAGTTGTCAAATAATCTGTTGATTTTTTCTAAAAAAAATAACGGGGCCCAAAAAAAAAATCGGTTCGGCCGTTGTCGGGCTTTGCGAACGCAAAAAAAAACCGCTTTAAAAATATATATTAGTATAGATTGGTATGAAT
>NW_016204262.1:0-2260 GCF_001687245.7 Rhagoletis zephyria
AACTTACAAACTAAAGGAGTGCGATTTATATTCATGCAATGAATTGCAAGTAATGTTTAATTATAATTGATGAATGAGTGATTGCGTCATTGCGCCATGGTATTGAGCTACAAAAAAACCGCGGCGGTATTGCTAAAAAAATGTATAACAAGTAATTTTTAGCAAAAAAAAACCGACTTCAACTCTCATATAAAAAAAAATATATATATATATATATCTCATGATCCGCTGATCGGATCTTATCCAGATTAGTATGGGACCACCTCTGAGACCTTTCCAATGCAAAAATAATTATCGAAATCGGTTGACGTGGTCCAAAGTTATGCAGTAACATACATAAAAAAAAAAAAAAAAATATTCCGACGAACTGATAGCCTCCTCCTTTTTTGGAAGTCGGTTAAAAAGCATTTAATAGACAACTTCGTCAGTGACTTTTGCGAATTTTGACGATTTCAGTTTAAACAAAAGTGCCCGCCGATTATTGATTGCTAAAAAAATAAAATAGCCTACATATCTTTAATTAAATTTATGGTGCTTTAGCATATCGCTGAACCCAAAAAATATGCGGCCTCAAATTAGAATCCTAATACTAAAAGTTACAAATTACGAAAAAGGGTACTTCTCAAGGACACTAATTGAATTGAGAAAAGGGCATTTAGTTAGTGTTAGGCCTCTAGCCAAATGTCAAAAGGTAGAGCCACTCTACTGTTCACAGCTGTAACTATAGGGCGGCAGGGCTGGGCCCCGATCCGAGAGGCCCCTGGCTCAAGAGACCGTGAGCTCAGAAATAACTTAACTAAGACTAAGTACTTAAAATTTATAATTTGTTTAAGGACTTAAAAAAGGTGAAAGGTAAAAGTGTTGTACCAAAATGTCCCAACAAAAAATTAATATTGTGCGAGACGAAATTTGGCGGGTTCGCTAGTATACTCCACTTTCGTCGTCCTGCTTTCCTGAACTATGTACTGCATTGATGTTATTTCTTCCGATTCCTGTGCCTACAGCTAGTGCTAAGCGATCATTTTCGAAACTAAAATTAAAAAAAAAAAACCTGTTTGAGAAACTTTATGGCACACGAAAGGCTACGTAACTGGGCTCTTCTCTCTATTGAAATTTTTATGGCTCTATCTTTAAACTTTATAAACAGAAACCTCGGAGAAAATAATTTTATTAATAGATGTCTTACTAAAATTAAATTGTTATTCCATTATAAATCCATGCTCTTGAAAATAAAATTTATTGGATATTTAACTAAAATGCACACATTTTTGGGTAACTAAATACTTAAGTGGTTTATTAAAATTAAATAACAACGTGACCATTTTTACTGGGAGGCCCCATCCAAAGAATTTTCCACGGGCCTCTGAGGGTATAATTACGCCACTGCTACTCTTCATGTGCATGCACACACAAAGTTATGCACATACGTATGTATAAACAAGTGCATTATATTTCTGTCGAGACCGGTTCCAAGGTGAACCGGGAATTTGAACCTGTTTCGGTTCTCAAAAAATGTGGCCACATAAATATGCCCTGTCAAAATAGCTAAAAAAATATTTTATAAAATTTCTATTCTCTGTAATGTCTAAAGTAATACTATGTCCACGTTGGGCCATAATCTCGAGTTTAACGTTTTGTGGTTATGAACATCTGTCAAGTGTTCTTATTGGAGTTTTTAAGAAACTCAAGAGTTTAATTAGGCAGCTGTTTGTTTACTTTTTATTATTCAAATTTTGACCTGTTCCCGTACTCCAGGATTTATACAGAAGTCAAGAAAAAGGGTTGCGTTCCCATAAACACCAAATAAAAGTGGTGTTTAAGGTGAGTTGAACAAAAATAGTTTTTGCATGGTAAACTCCGAGTTTAAGAGCAGAGTTTAGCGTTAAAATCCAAAATGGCCCATAAAGTCGAGTTTATGGCAAGTCGTGAACATAGTATAAAGCACAGAATATAAATAAATGTATTACATTCATTCCTTAGTTGATATTTGTGTGGGGACATTTTTTTGTAGTCAAAAGACTGGTACAAGACAGCGCTGTTCTATTGAAAATTTCAACAAATTAATTTTCGTGATTGAGATAAAGAAAAATTCTTTGGGTGTTCACACCAAATTTTGGAAAATACCCAATCGGGTGACACTGCCTTTAAACTTGTATTTATACGGATATTTTTAAAGAATGTACTATAAAAAAAAACTAACCAAAATTAAACAACAGCAAAAGTAATATTTTAAAACTTGTGAAAATTTGGTGCGGCTATA
>NW_016204263.1:0-2260 GCF_001687245.7 Rhagoletis zephyria
TGCAGACCAATTCCGGGCATGTAGCGGTCTTCAAGGTAATTAATAAAGGACGGCCTGTTGGCCCATACATTTTTCAACTATGGAATATTGATAAAGCGGTGTACTGTCAGTAAAAGATGGTATTTCCATCTATACCGATCGCTCTAAGATGCAAAAAGGTGTTGGCATACTCCAAGAACCTGCAGATAGGGGAATCATATCGCCTTCCTGCTTTGAGGCGGGATCTTGCGGTCATTTAGAGGGCGGCTTGTCCCATACGGAATAGAAAGAGTCTATCAAGGAACGTTAGTATATTCATTGACAGCCAGACGGCATTGAAAACGTTAGCTCCCAAGGTAGTAAAGTCGAATTTAGTTCGAAAATGTCGTGCGTCGTCGTTGGCTTTACTGAGTCACCTGAAAACCTCTCCTGCTAACTTGCTTGCTTGCTAAGCGTATAACTTCCTACTAATTCTGGTTCTGATCTCAATAACAGGTGTACAGAAGAATTATTGACGGCAAAAGGTGTCTCAAACATTTGCGACCGCGATGTTTGAAAAGTTTGGCGAGATAGCGGAATCGAAAATATCGGAGCTCCACAGTTTCATCTAGGATAGTAAATGGTTTAAAAGACAGCATACTGGTAATAGGGAATAACTTCGGTTAGAAGGGTGTGCATCTTCCTGGCACTCCTAGAGGGCATTCGCTATGTGCAAGTCTACCTCCAATAAAAAAAAAATTTTATATTAGAATGTTCCGCATTGTATTAAAAATGTGCAAATTTATAAAATCCTACGAAAATTTGAGTTTCGTAAGCTAAGTGGCAATGTAAATTTACTCTTAGTATTTCATACCATAGGGAAATAAACAAAATTCTCAAAGAGGTGTTAAAGCATTGATTGACCGAAAACAGAGATTATTTGAAAGATGGATCAAAGATAAAGGTCTGGAATGAAATCCAGTCAAAAGTCACCTGGTGCTTTTCACTAGAAAGTACAAGATCATAATGCTGGACAAAAGGATAAGCTAAGTGATTGTTTAGCCGTAGACTCTGTCTGCCTACCAGAAGGGGTACGAACCTGCGAGAGGGCACATTCGTTCCACTTTCGCAGTCGTGGAAGAGTTTAGACATGCCGCTCGCTAGCTGCAGCTCAATTCAAGGGGTATATCTGTTAAACAAGCAAGTTATAGGTGTGCAAGTCTCATGACCTGGAGCAAGGCAAAACTGAAGTGGCCAGAAAGGCACGAGAAACAGTAGAAGGGTCTCCTTATGCTGGTCAGAAGGCGCTTATCTACAGCCATGGGTCAGCTAACAGGCCATATTGGCATCGGAAGACAAGAGGAGAGGTTGGCGGTTTTGCCTCCAACGACTTCTGTAGGATCTGCAAAAATGAAGAAGATAACGAAACCTTTGCGACACCCGTTATGCGAATTTGCCGTGCTCTGTAGAAGAACAAAGAACTTGATGGGTTCAGATTTTCCGAGGGTTCAACCGCCATAGCTAAAGTAGGATAACTATATTAGTATATTAGCAGTAAGATAACTATTTATTAGGTACCGTAGATGGTTTGTGTTTGAGAACCCTCCTCCGTGTGTTATCACAACGGGCACAAAAATACCGAATAGTTGACACTGGCAGCCACAGCAGCAACACTGAACGATATTCTCTACATTCTAGAAGAAAAAAATTAAGACAAGAGTCTTTTTTTTTAAATACTCGAATTCATAGTTTAAAACATTTTACCAACTACATACGTCATATCCAAATAACAAAGCGATTTCGGTGCCATCTACAACTGAAATACCACTTCTTATCTCATCTGCGATCATCTCCATAATCCATTGAGAGAAAGGCNGCTGCGCTGAGTGATATTTTTGTGGCTTCAACACAATTCAAACAAAACCAGTGCATGAACCTCGCAACCATTTTAGTAATACTTAATAAAATATACTATTCTGCACGAAATGCATTTAACTAAATAGAGTAAATAAAAATTGTGTGTGCCATGTCTCACCCGACGATACGCTACAACGAAGAGCGCAGAGAGGTGAGTGAGAGCAGCGATTAAATAGTGCATGCAGATATAAAATAAAACAATTAACTCTAGTATTGGCAATTATTAACATTAGCATAGAAAAAAACATACTTACAAGAAATACTTATAAACAAATACTCGTCTCTCCACAGTTGCTTCTAGCCCATTGCCACTATGTGGTACTACCACCGGAGCTTATCGATGTATTTGGTGAATGCACCGAATACTTAGATTGCAGTCACAATC
>NW_016204264.1:0-2260 GCF_001687245.7 Rhagoletis zephyria
TGCATACAAACAGACGGACAGACGGACATGGCTAAATCACCTCAGCTCGACGTTCTGATCATATAAGTATACATTGTAATGGGTGTATCTCTTTTTGTTCTGGTACCTACAAACATCGGACCAAAGTTATAATACCATTTCATGCTCATGAACGGTATAAAAAGATGGGTTGGCAGTTTTTTAGCCCGTTGAATTTTGGTATTATAAAATGCAAGTTTGAAGTAGCTACAAATTGAAAAAGTTTGAATTTTTTTTGCATATATGATATTTGTTGAGGAATGAACTACATATATTTTTTATAAACAATTTATGAACATTGAANCTAATGAAGTCAAAACATGTCCAAATTTTAAAGTGCTCTTATTTTTACGGTCACTGTAGATCCAAAATTTTTTTTATACCTGAGCGTACTTGTATACATAAATGCTCAGAATGAATAGAGAAATCGATTAAGCCATGCCTGTCTGTCCGTCCGTCCGTCCGTCCGTCCGTGTACAGGATAACTCGAGCAAAAATTGAGATATCTCAACGACAATCGGACAATAACCACGCCCACTTCCCATATAACGGTAATCTCCAGAAATACGAAAACTGCGATAGTTTAGTAACTACTGAAGATAATTCACTCAAAATTGATATTTGCAATAATTTTCAGACGAAAAATAAGAATATTATAAATTTTTGGAAAATGGGCGTAGCCACGCCAACTTATGGTAACATGATAACCGCTGCACCGATTTCTTCCAAACTTGCTACAGTTGTTGGCCTTGATACAGCATACTAAATGGCCGAAAATTTAAAAAATCGGACCATAACCACGCCCACATTCCATATAACGGTAATTTTCAGAAATACGAAAACTGCGATATTTTAGTAACTACTGAGGATAATTCACTCAAAATTGATATTTGCAATATTTTTCAGACGAAAAATAAGAATATTATAAATTTTTGGAAAATGGGCGTAGCCACGCCCACTTATGGTTACATGTGCATATCTTGGTAACCGCTNGGATAACTCGATCAAAAATTGAGATATCTCAACGAAATATGGTATGTAGGTTTCCGTTAATCCAAGGTAGGTTGGTATTGAAAATGGGCGAAATCGGACAATAACCACGCCCACTTCCCATATAACGGTAATCTCCAGAAATACGAAAACTGCGATAGTTTAGTAACTACTGAAGATAATTCACTCAAAATTGATATTTGCAATAATTTTCAGACGAAAAATAAGAATATTATAAATTTTTGGAAAATGGGCGTAGCCACGCCAACTTATGGTAACATGATAATCGCTGCACCGATTTCTTCCAAACTTGCTACAGTTGTTGGCCTTGATACAGCATACTAAATGGCCGAAAATTTAAAAAATCGGACCATAACCACGCCCACATTCCATATAACGGTAATTTTCAGAAATACGAAAACTGCGATATTTTAGTAACTACTGAGGATAATTCACTCAAAATTGATATTTGCAATATTTTTCAGACGAAAAATAAGAATATTATAAATACTTGGAAAATGGGCGTAGCCACGCCCACTTATGGTTACATGTGCATATCTTGGTAACCGCTGCACCAATTTCTTCCAAACATGGCACAGTTGTTGGCCTTGGTACAACATACTAAATGGCCGAAAATTTTAAAAATCAGACAATAACCACGCCCACATCCCATATAACGGTAATTTAGAGAAATACAAAATCTTCGATAAATCCGTAAATATTAAAGCTAATTTATTCAAAATTGATGCTTGCAACAATTCTTTGCCAAGAAATACGTTTATGGTAAAATTTGGGAAAATGGGCGTGGCACCGCCCACTTATGATCACATATATGTATATCGGTAACCGTTATACCAATTTGTGCCAAACTCGGTATTTTTATTGTCCTTGCCACGTAAAAGCAAAACGTTGAAATTTATTGAAATTTGACTAAAATTACGGCCGCTTTTCATATAACGGTAAATTTCAGAAATGCTTGAACCTGCAATATTTCGAAATTTAAGGACGCTATTTTACACAAAATTGATATATCCCGGCTTACCATCTAGCGGTAGCTTTCGGAAAGGTGAAAAAACATATATTTAATACTTGCGCCGGGTATTTAACAGAGAGCTGCATGGATACACTCAAATTACATTTTAAGTCACCCGCTTTCTTTTCACATATACACACATTCGTACTCNTTTTACACAAAATTGATATATCCCGGCTTACCATCTAGCGGTAGCTTTCGGAAAGGTGAAAAAACATA
>NW_016204265.1:0-2260 GCF_001687245.7 Rhagoletis zephyria
TGGCAGACACCTTCAATCCTAAACTGACTGACTGAATCGCATACACCATTTTTTAGCTCACCATAAAAAGCTGTCNCACATTTTTTGTTGCTATTGTCGCCATATTTTTTGCGGCTCTGACTGCTGTGGCTGCTGCAGTCGACAACAAACACACACACAACCCAACAAACCAGACACAGCCGAGAAATTACTGCTTTGCGGTCGCATCTGCTGAATGCATTCAATTGAGAGAGAATGGAGGGTAGGGTAGGGTGCCCACACTGCCTGGCTGACACTTCCTCGTTTGGACTTTTATGATGATGATGATGATGGTGGTGCTGGTGGTGGAAAAAGTCATTGGCGGGGGTGGGGGAAAGGGGCAAAGTGGCGCTCATAATTGACATTTCAGCGCGCACCTAATCGACAGTGGCGGATTCTCAACTGTACACTGTGTGTCTTTAGCAGCAGCACTGTCCCGAATCGTTACGGACGATTGCAGAGCAGTGGAAGTGGAAGTGGTGGTGGTGGTAACTTTTTGAGCATCTCTTCCTTTCTATTTCGATCAGTGCCCAGTTTTTTCCGGGGAACTAGTGTGAACCCCTTTTTTCAGCCACATCTTTCCTCTCCCTATCTTCTGTTTATCAGAATTTTTTCTTTTTTCGCTTCATCTCATCTCATCTTGCTGGTGTGTTTTGCACTCTGCTCACTCTGTTCGGCTCTGCTTTGATTGTCTCGCTCCCTCTCTTTTCTCGTCTATTTTTTCGTCCCTTTCTGCTGAAATTGGACTCACCGAATTTCGGCTCTAGCAGAAGATTGGAAATCTTCTGCTCGCTCACTCGCTTGCCGCTCACTTCTGCCTAGCCGCACATCATTAGCATAGTTTAGTAGCAAAAAAAGATTTTGTGTACCACTGGAACTGCTGCCTACTCCGTCGCCGCTCTCTTTCACTTGAATGAGCTTTTCCTCTTTTTCTTTTTCTTCATTTTGCTATTGCTCATTCATTCTACCCGGAAAACTAGTAGTAGTAGTGATTGCTCTTTCGACTAGTGATGCTGTTGCTGTTTTTGCTTTTTTATTGTCTTTTTGGTGCTGGTGTTTTCTGGTGCCGTGCTCGCGCCCGGCAATCACAGTGCTGCTTTTTTGGAATTGTAATTCCTCCTCTTTCTTCTCTTCTTTTCATCGCGATTCTCCTGGTGATAGTGGAGGGCTGAAAAGTGGCGGCAGTGGTGGTGGTTTTTAGTAGATTACACACAATTTATACGAGGCTCAAATTGGTCTCTCAGTCTGTGAGTGACTGACTAAAAGTGTGTGTGCTAAGTGTGACCAACCGCTCGCAGTTTTTTTATCTGGCACTATCTAATTTCTGCCGCAATTAGCTCCAGTGCCACTTCTATCTATCTAATTTGGTTGAATATGCTGTTTAGTAGTTTACGATGATGATTTGATAATATTCTCCTCCTCACGTCGTGCAAAAAGCTCAGCTCACCTTTGTCACCTTCTTTGCCGTTTCAATTTTGTGTCCTCTTTCACTTTTTGCCCTCCTCTCCTCAATCTGTCGTCAAATTCGAATTAGAGAGGGAGAAGGCTCGAGGAGTGGTCAGAGAGAATGAAACATTTTTTTTGTTGTTACGCGACTCAGGCGGAAGGGCCAGGTCTCTCGCTCGCTCTTTCAGTTTGTTTCGGGGCATTTCTACTTTTTATTATTTCCATTTCTTCTATTTAGTGTCTATTTGCCTTTCGGTTGTCGGTGCACACAGTCCACTTCTTCTTCTCTTCTTCTTCTTCTACGTCTACTTCAATTGCATTTGTACTTTTTTTGTATCTACTGTAGTATCTCCCTCTCTCTCCCCTCTTTCCCCGACTTTTCATTCATTCAGTCAGTCAGCTAGAATGTCCTCGTCCTCTGCCGTGTGTGTCCACTTAGGAGAGGACAAAGCAGCAGCCAACTTTGACTGTCAATGGCACTGTCACCACCACCAAAACCTCTGCCAAAGTCGTGAGTGCACAGTCTGTCTGACTTTGAGTTCAGTAGTAGTAGTAGTAGTGGAAAATGTTTGTAGCCGCCGGGCAGAAATGTGCTCAGGGAAGCGTGAAGTTTTTCGTTTCTTTTTCTGCTCTGTTCAGTGTTCAGAGAGTGGTCAAAGGACGAGAGTGAGGGGAGAAAGAGCAGTGTGAAGGGTAGTGTGAAGAGAAGTGCCTGTGTTTGTGTGTCCACTGCCGCTGGCCAACACACACGAAAAAGCAGACGTGCACTCTCTTTTGCCTAATGGTACTGCCAATG
>NW_016204266.1:0-2260 GCF_001687245.7 Rhagoletis zephyria
TTGGGCACTGTTGAATTAGGTACGTAACAACGCGGTAAGATTGCGCTTGAATTAGCGCCTGGCGACCTTATCCACTAGTACATTACCTCATACCAGCACTAAAAAGAATCAGGTACTTACAAAAATAAGTAGGTAGTGAAGTTCATGTATCTATTNTTAGTAAGTCTATTCATGATGAAATGTCAAAGCATACTGAGCATCTTTCTCTTTGACACCATGTCTGAAATCCCACGTGATCTGTCAAATACTAATGCATGAAAATCCTAACCTCAAAAAAATCACCCTCTATTTACTTACTGTAGAAACTGCTCCTGTATGTATGCCATTGCCAGCAAACTAATCCAGAAACTGTCTACATTCACCATGGAAATATACATACTACAATTCACCAAGGAAAGGCAAACATAGTTCCATGTAGAAGCTCATAGCTCACACACATAGCACAATGCTAGATTTGGTGTTTAATAAATCTCCTCGCTGGCAGAACTGCTTCCACATTTTGCCAGGTTTGCGTCCGTAGGAAACGAAAAAAAACGTATATCGCACGCTTTCCTTTTGTTTTCACTATTACACTTTGCCACTGCACACTTCCTTCTGCTTTGGAATGTCTCAATAATTGTTTAAAACCGCGCAGAAGTATTAACGCACAAATATTAAAATGGTTATTTGATTTTTTCGTATGCTCAAAATCAACAATTGCACCAAGATGACGCCCCGCACACAGCTGATTCTGTCAAAATCACAAAGAGCGGATTAGCGGTACCGCGATTGGCGCAATCTCTATTTCTCTCAATCGTGATTTATGTATACAAGCAAGTAGCCAAGCCAAGCAATAGTTTCTGTGCAAGCGATTATCCCTTGGTACAGTCTACTTGCTATTAGGAAACTATTTAAAATATATTTACATACATACATACATATGTACGTAGATACATAGACATTGGAAACGTGTTTCTTATCGTAGGGAACGAGAAACATAAGAAACGCGTCGCCAATAGAAAAGATAAGCGAAATACAAAAAGAGATAGTCAAGCGATAAAGGAGATCAATTTCTATCGCCTGTTTATGTTGCTTTTTATTGTAGACATATGTAATACCGTATACATACATATGTGTCAACTAACCATGCGATAGGGGATGATCGAATACAATTGCTTGTTTTAGATATTTAGTTAGGACAACTGGGACACGCTTCTTATCAGTAGCGTGTAACCAATATAGTATGTAAGCACCTAAGATACACATATATCCATATACATACAGTGATGGAAAAATTTATAGAAACATACAGCTTTCATATATTTTTTGTTGTTTGAAGAACTCTTTCATTTTAAACACATTCCGATTTCGTACATTTCGTTTACGTTAAACAGAACTGAACAGAACAGAAATCTAGACTTCCTTTGCAAGGGCAATAAGCCATAAATAAATTGTGGCCCCTTTTTTAATTTTGGCCTGGAAGAAATAATAGAAACAAAGTATTATTTCTAAATAAACTAAGCTTTGAACCAAAAATTCTTACAAAATTATTACTGTTTTAATAGCTTATTGAATCGCCGCATTGCCTGATTCTTCTTCTTCTTAATTGGCGCTGTAAGCGCCTAATGCTCTCATTGTCCATGCCTCCACGCCATACACCAGCAGAGGCATGATGAGTGACTTATAGAGTGTGATCTTTGTGCGACGAGAGAGGACTTTACTTCTCAATTGCCTACTCAGCCCAAAGTAGCACTTGTTGGCAAGTGATTCTCCGTTAGATTTGAAGGCAGACATTATTATTGGTATTAATGCTGGATCCCAAATAAACGAAGTCGTCTACTTTTTCAAACTTGTAACTGTCAACAGTGACGTGGGTGCCAAGATGCGTATGCTCTGACTGTTTGTGTGATGACACCACCGTTCACCACCAGACCCATTCGCCTTGCTTCTCTATCCAAACCCGAGAAGGCAGAACAGACGTAGCCCTTGTTTTTACCGATAATATCGATGTCGTCGGCATACGCCAGCAGTTGTACGCTCTTATAAAGTATTGTGCCTGAGCGGTTCAGTTCTGCGGCTCTTATTATCTTCTCCAACATCAGATTAAAGAAATCACACGAAAGGGAATCCCCTTGTCCGAAACCTCGTTTGGTATCAAACGGCTCGGAGAGGTCTCTCCCTATTCTGACGGAGCTGGTGGTATTGCTCAACGTCATTTTGCATAGCCGTATTAGTTTCGCGGGGATAGCAAATTCAGACATCGCGGCATAAAGGCAACTTC
>NW_016204267.1:0-2260 GCF_001687245.7 Rhagoletis zephyria
TATAAATTCTGCATAATTTTATGATGATGAGTTTTATAATTTTGACCGCGACCATTAAGGGGTGTTAGGCGAAAACTAGATTTGTAACTATGTGAAATTGAAATTTGTGTTTTTGCAATAAGTGATATATTTGGCAATAGGCGTTAGCTATTTGCTATTTCGCAGTGGCTTATTAGAGGCTTCTACTAATATGTTTTATCTATATTTTATCTAGGTTTATCTATTGTCAATTGGAATAAATTTTATTGTTTTCCAACTATTTTTATTGAATTTGAAAGTTTATTAAATTAACTCTTTTTAAACTAAATAATTAAGTTATTCGCTCTCAAATTAATATTTGTAAGTATGTGGGCACAATTCTGGAAGAAAATTTTTGATGCAACTGCTTTGGGTACGCAGCTTTGTAGCCCAAAAATATTTTAGTTAACTTTCAAGCAGCTAAGAGTCCGTATTGATTTTTCAAATTTTTTTCGCGTAGTATATTCGAAAAGTTTTGATATGGGAAAAAATGAACAATATCGTCCAATAAAATCCCAAAAACCAACGTGAATTCTTAGCCGCTTGCAGCTTCCACTATTATGTGTTGAAATATTATGGGCTCCAAAACTGCATACCTGAAAATTTTGATCAAAAAGTTTCAGATTTTGTCATTTTGATGACTATTTTTAAAAATTTGTTTTGTTTGTTATAAGTATTTTGCAATTCATATTTACAGAAATTGTTTCAATTAAAGGAAAGAAAGAAGGAACTCTCTAACCAAAGAGCGGAACAAGTAAATTATAAGAACACAGAATTAAAAACCCGAAAAGACGAGACCATTTCTTAACGTATTTTTGAGCGCTGAATTTAAATCCGTAGCCAGATTTTCACTTGGTGGTCATAATTTTGAGATTTTTCATTGATTATTGAGCTATTGATATTTACATTTTAGCTTTTGTTGGGTAAATAGAACACGCCTAATATTGACTAAAATTCGTCGCGAAAGGTAATTTAGAATCAACTTTAAATAAAGTATCAATATTGATAGCTAAATAAATTAATTTGCTTATGTATTATCTACCAGACTTATATAAAATGTGAGAAGGAAACATGCTCATAAGTCTCCACGATGTTAACCGCATTGACATGGCACTTAGTCCTGCAGCTCCATGTCGCTGAGTTGTGCAGGTCTTAATAGATTGGGTGATGATAGTTAAGACCATTTACTGTTGCTAAAGCCCCAATGAACTTTACAAATGGTAGAAATCTGCTCTATATTTTTTTTGTGTGATCATTAATGATTTATGCCACGACCCTTTTTGATCTCCAAAAGAAACAAAAAAATTGTTTCTTTAAACAAGTATCGTGGAAGCAGTAGCTGAGCTCTTCAAAAACATCAACGTTTAACTTGAACTCGACAGTAAAATGCATTCTACTACTCTTCTTTCCACCTCGCAATTTTATAAATTTTTTCTTGCACTATAACTGCTAGAACTTTTGAACTTTGGCTACTAGATTAAAACACTGTATAGGTTAAGCACTCGTTCAATGTACTAAAAATTTACAAAATTTGTAAGTAATAAAAACGAAGACTTAATTATTTGATTATAGCATTTTTTAATGTTATTCCTAACATTTGCGTTCGCACATTCGCGACTCCCTAATATAAACTACCCTTTAGTTTCATGTTGTGTGTTTTTTTGTTTTTATTTTCATTAATTAAAAAGTGTCTCAGGATTAAGTGAATTTTCATGTTTGAGAGAATGAGATTAGTGCTAGTACTATTTATGTTGTCCCATACCTTAGAATATATGTGACCCGGATGTAATCAAAAATCTGCGAAACTTGAGAAACAAATTGTTAACCCTTGGTTTCTTTTTCGGCGATTTGGGCCATATGTATTTACAGAATTCTTATATATGTATGTATATTAGAGTGGTTCAACAATTTGTTATTTTTTTTTTTTTAATTCATAAACGCTACCTCTAATATTGAACGTTTTAAGCATTGTCAAGGATTAAAATTCGTTTTCAGTGGGTTTCTTTGGTAATTGATTATGAATCTGAAGTTAGATTTTCAAAATTCAAAATGGCAGTTAAGAGTTTCATTCAAATACAATAATTTTCTTTTAAAGTTGGTCTCTATTTTGGATCCCCCATTTTGAATTTTTTAAATCTGACATCAAATTCGTCAACAGCAACTCCAGAAACCCATTGGAAAGGAGATTAAACCTTTGACAATGGTTAAATCGTTTAGTATCAACGTTTTAATTTTAGTAATT
>NW_016204268.1:0-2260 GCF_001687245.7 Rhagoletis zephyria
AGAAGCCATACAATTTAGACCCCAGCGTAATATGCATGAAGCACTTTACAGACCACTTTTAAACACAACATGTTAAATTGAAAACGTTGAAATACCACAAATTACAAATTAAAATCGGAGGTAAGCAAGCATCGACCACTTTCTGCAGGAAAACATGCGCTGCGACAAGATATTATCACTTTTTCGGCACCTGCANTCTTGTTAACGTTGTGCTTAATTTGCTATATTCAAAGATGGCTTGAGAAATTGGTGAATCGAGAAGAAAACATGTTTTCTCACTGCAAATTCACAACTGTCAACTCATTGTTCTTCGCCATATTCTTTGTTTACCCGTTGCCACAAATGTCATTCTGCGGGAATGCGCAATCTTGTATTCTATCGTTCTTGGGCATTGCCCAACTTTGGTTATGTGGAGACTTTCAGATAAATGCATGTATTCATAGTCAGCTGTCGAAGCGACGCCAACACTACGCAACTCCAATGTTGTATGTAAACGGGCCTTTACTGTGTTGTGTATTTGGCCCATGAACAGTATACCATGAACCAAAAATACAAGAGCCCGTTATGTTCGCATATAGGAAAAAAGTAGGGGGATTTTGACATTAGCCGTTGGTATACATTTGTTCGTTGTTTACAATTTGGCGGTGGAATTTTACTGCGATTTTCTTCATTTTCGCCTGTGACAACGTGTGTACACACAAGGTAAAGAATAATTTAACAATGCCAAATGATTTATAGAACAATTTGCATAATAAAAATGATTATTCATGCTTCATGCGTTCAATAATTACGCGTTTTGCTGCGTTCTCTTCCTTGTTTACTTCTTACAACAAATATGGCGTCGAGATTTCAACAGTTAGAACCTAGAAAATAACCATAGCTTTGTTTCTTAATAGATAATTATCATATATTACCACTAATTTCTGGTGGAAAGCATTTCTTAGCCCTAAAAACTAACAGAAACTAGTAGGTCTCTCTCATTCTTACGCTCTTATTTTTTTGTCTCGCCTGCTAATTTCTGCTAGTAAGATTTTTACTAGCAGCTGTCAAAATGGATTAACAAAAATTCGCGCCAAATATTTTCAATAGTCAAATACATCGATCAGCTGTTTACTTGCTAGTTTCTGCTAGTTTTGCGTTTCTTTATTATTCCTTTATTTCGCTCTCTGTCAGCGTAATTCTCTCAATTGCTCTGATCAAATAGCTCTGATCCAGTACTCCATGAACTTACAGGATTTTACACGAACTTGCAGGAAGTTGCAGGAAAAATGTTCCCGTATTCCAAAATCCTGTAAATGAGAGCGACTTTTGGAGAGTTGTGTAGAGAATGAAGTTGCAAGATTTTACCCGAACTTTTTCTTAATAAGAATGTCATCGTCGCTAGGACGAAAATATTTGAATTTATAGAAAAGAGTAAAAATTTGACGTCGAGCAAGAAACATTGATTTTTATTAATTTAAATCAGCATCCCTGCAAAAAAATGTGTATGCATTAAATACTCCGATAAAAATTTGGTATTTTTTTCAAGAAAAAACGCGATTTTTCTTGGATTTTGGTGCTTTTTCAATTTCAAAACTTGGCAACACTGGTGGTTCGCGGGCTGGTCAAATTTCAACCGATTGGTTATGCGGTTTAGTTCTCGCTCGCTTTCAATTTTTCCGTTTCACTGATCTGGCAATGTGGTCTCGCACCGCAAATTTATTGCAATCTCAAAAAAAAAAAATTTTTCTTGTGCAGTGAAAGCATTAACAATTGGTGACCAGGGATCATATGATTGTCTGCTAACAGCGCCCTAACAGCAAATGTTCAGTTATTGAAAAGCCGAAAAAAAGAAATTAAAATGCCTTTAGAGTGGAGTCGCGAAAATAGCAAAAAATTAATAAATTTGTTAGTACAGCAAGAATGCCTGTGGGACGTAAGTAGTCCTACCTACCATGACCGCGCAAAGAGGGAAAATGCATTCAAATCAATTCTAAACAAAATGAAGCAGAATTTGGATAGTATAAGGATTTCGGACATCAAAAATAAGATACTAAGCTTAAGATCTCAGTATAGAAAAGAATTGCGGGCTATAAATGCTAGCCGGCGGAGTGGAGTTGGAAATGAAGACATTAGACATCCAAAATTATGGTGCTTTGATGAGTTGGATTTTCTGCGTCCTTCAATTTATATAAGGCAAAGCACTTACAATATTCCTAAAAGAAAGACACATGTGAGTAAAGAATTGAATACACTGCCAAATTCAAACGAAATATTTATT
>NW_016204269.1:0-2260 GCF_001687245.7 Rhagoletis zephyria
TGCTCCTTAACAGAAAGCTTTTGGGCCGCGTCATTTGGGTGGTGCTGTGGCGACATCAGAAGGGCATCCCTTGGCGATCTGGAATGCCGTGTTTTGGCAGGTCTGTAGCTTCATCCACTGCGTCCTGCTATAGCCTGGCGACCACACTGTAGCTGTATAGTTTAGAACCGGCCAATTGGTTTGCATGTTGCAAGCAACGTTTCTTTGTCTTTGCCCCAGATGCTGCCGTCTAACGACTTGAGGACCTTGTACTCTTTGGACAATTGTGGTTGTGCGCGCCGATAAAGGAACTGTCGAAGAAAACTCCGAGTATTTGCGGGTTGTTCACAGTCGGAATTGGTTTGCCATCGACGTGAATTCCCAGCTGTAGTCTGATCTCTTTCGGCCAGGTGGTCATCGAGGATTTCGTAGGGACGAGGGGTAGGCTTCTTGCAGTGAAGAAGCGAAAGAGTTCGGAGACATAACCACTTACCCTCGAGCTCATATCATTATTTCGATTCCCAGACGACATTATCGAGCAGTCGTAAGCATAAGTGACAATCGAGACTTCCTCTGATGGTTGAGGGAGCTTTGAAAGGTAATAATTAAACAGCAGTGGGGAAAGGACACCACCCTGTGGGTCCCCTTGTTTAATTTTTCTCGGTTTACTGGTTTTGTCTCTGAAAATTACTGACGAATGTCGACTCAGATAATTCGCCGACCACCGCTTGAGTCCCTGCGGGAGAAAGGAAGCCTCAATGTCTTCTAGTAGCGTGGAGTGGCTGACGGTATTAAACGCCTTTGGCATCTCCAACGCTACCAGGACTGTTCTCTCACAGGGGCAGTGTCGGTTAAGGCCACGGGTTATATGTGCGTTTATGGCGTTAAGTTTGGTTATTTTACTGTGCACCTTACGGAATCTATGCGGATGCCTCGCTGGGGTCTGGTGGTTTGTGTAGTGCGGGAGTACCCTCAGGTGTCTTCGCTACAGGGGAAAGCAGGGTTATCGGGAGATAAGACTCCATTGTTGGCGGGTTTCCCCGGTTCAAGCAGTGGGACCACCCTCCCCATTTCCCAGATGTCCGGAATGATGAGGGTGGCCATAGACAGTTTGAATACCTTGGTAAGGTAGTCAACTTCCGCTGGACCCAATTTTTTCAGCATCAGCATGCATATCGACTGCTGAGTGGAAGATCGACCTATCTCGGCAGCCAGTTCGAAAACACCCTATCTCAAAAAACTTTTCAAGAACGCCCTATTTCAGAATTCGTTTCAAAAACGCCCTATCNTCAAAAACGCCCTATCTCAGCTGACGAATCAAAAACGCCCTATATCAGCACATTTTCAATACATTTTGAAGTAAGATTGGGCGTTTTTGAACCGAATTGTGAGATAGGGTGCTTTTCAATAAAATTCTGAAATAGGGCGTTCTTGAAAAGTTTTTTGAGATAGGGTGTTTTCGACCTGGCTGCCGAGATAGGTCGATCTTCCACTCAGCAGTCGATATTCTGTCGGGACCTATGGCTTTGGAAGCTTTCGCATTCCCGATGGCTACTTGAACCTCACCGCTGGTCAATATAAGAGGCGCACTGCGAGTTGGCAGTTTGTCCAGCGTTCTGGTCACTCGACGTTTGGCTTTGTCCGCCGGAGGATGCAGTGTAAATTGTCGGCTAAAATAGCTCGCGCATCGCTCCGGGACCGACGAAGCGCGGTCGCCGAAAAAGGTTTCAACTCTCTCGTCGCACCTCGTCGGATCGGGCATTGACCTCCCGGTCGTTGTTGGCGAAGTTTTAGTCTACAGATGCTCCGCCCACTTCTTCCGTATATGGAGGTTTACGAGTTGCCAAATCTCCGTGCTGAGATCCCTAATGCGGGGATTTCCGGGATCGGCCTGGCAAAGGCTATCACGCTCATCCGATAGTACAACCGCTTCAGCTGAAAGTTTGGGATATATCCAACAATCGGGCTGCAGCAGCAGTGACAACTTTGCGGAATTTACGTTCACCAGAATGAACCAGCTTTGCTAAAGGGCACGCAGATTCGGCGTTCCGCGGAAGCAAAGTTAGCAGGTTTATCAATCGAGATGACCATATGCAGAGGGTCTATCTAGAGTCAGTGTGATATCCCGCCGAGCAGAGGGTGTATAAACATTAAATATTTCGAGCAGAGGCGTGCTGGTGTCAGAGCAAAAAAAAAGCAAGCAACCCCTCTGTCTAGTGCTTATCATATTTCTGCTTATCTTTTCGTTTTCGCTTTTATTTTTCGTTTTGCTTTTCGCCTT
>NW_016204270.1:0-2260 GCF_001687245.7 Rhagoletis zephyria
AGCTTTTTGCGGATATATTACTATTACTTTTATATTACTAAGATACTTGAACAGCTTTATGTTGTTTGCTGATGCCCCACAAATTCTTGAGTAATGATTTTTGATAGTCAGCGAACTGTTTATAGTTCTCCCGAATACCTTAAGCTCATTTACTTGTGTCAGCCATATGCCATTTATATTTATGAAAATGGCTTTTTTTGACCCTTTAGAGATGTGCATCAGCGTTATTTTTTCCGGATTGACAGAAAGATTGAGTAAATTACATCTATCAGCAAAGGAGTTGAGTTTGATTGGTAGATTTTGCTGTGCCTCATAACAGGTCAGAACCTGAAGATATGAAGCAAAAATCATCCGCACATTGTAACAGTTGGAGGTTATCATCTCAGTATTAATATTTTCAACATTAAGTTCAATAAGCCGGGTTTCAAAATTTTAATATCTACACAATTGTAGGCATTTGAAATATCGTATCTTATTGGATTTAAGTAGGCTTACATTATGCAGAATGTGATTTATACATACAGCAGAAGATTTGTTTTTCCTGTAGGCAAATGTATTCTCAGGAAGCATATTGTTGTTCTCCATGAAGTAGTAGGTGTAGTCTTTCTTTATTGCATGAGTTTATTAGTTTAAGTAAAACAGATATTAAGGCAATTGGAGGGAAATTATTGAAGTCATTCAGATCCTTCTCTTTTTTGGGGATAGGAAATATTTTTATGGTACGCCAGTGATTAGGAATCTGATTAGAGAGAAACAGATCATTTCGAGATGCTCTTAGAGCATTTAAGGTAATTTGAGGAAGAGATTTCAGCATTTGATATGTTATTTTGTGTACACCAGCCGCTGATACTTTTTTCTTTCTATTTAAGCTGCAAGATATTGCATCAAATGTGAGTGCTAAATTAGGATCGGAAACTACTACTTTATTCAGTGCTAGTGTAGTGGTTTGGCTGGGTATCTGGCTATTTAGCATTTCTAGAAAGCTCATATCGTTTTCATGGTTCCAATAGGAGTTACTTTGATTGTAGTCGCCTCTCAGGGCTTTTACAAACCGCCACGCACTTCTTACACTGTCAGTATTGATTTCTTCAATTTTATTATTAAAGTTTGCCTTTTTGGCCTTCTTAACTTCCTTCCTCCACTCTTTTGGTTGAATCATTAGATTTTCAAAATTTACAGGACTGGGGAAATTCTTTGCTTTCTTAGAAGCTGCGGTCAGAAGCCTGTACATTTTGTTTAGATTGTCATTCCACCAGGCCTTAGGCTTCCTGTAATTTTTTACAATGTAGGTAGCATTATTAATTTCTTCTGCTATTTTATTTTAAAATTCTTGTATATTAGCATCGCATTCTAGAGTTTTAAGTGAGGAATGAAGTTTATTTTTGGCAATAAAAATGCACGAGTTATTTTTATTCCGGAGACTTCAATTGTTACGGGTAGATGGTCTCTGCCACCTATTGTAATGGTGTCCACATGCCAATTGCAGGGGCCTTGTCCCTGTGGACAAACCCCACAGAAGCTGCACGCTTCCTAGGGTTGCCGTTAGTGGAACATGACGACAACGACTGAGATACCAACCGTCCTGGGCGGGGTTGTTGTAGCCGCTACAACAACAACAACAACAACAACAACAACAAGAAAGCTATAATTAATTCAGACAATTCCTCCTTCCTTGAAAATGAAGATATTGCAATATAATATTCAATATCTAAAAGCAAATATAGATTCTCTAGAATTTTACATCAACAAATATCAATTCGACATTGTATGCCTTAATGAAATTCTTCTTACAGCCAACTCTTCCCATAGGAGGTTAATTGGCTACAATATGATTAAAAAATATCCTAGTGATGGGTATGGGGGTATGGCAATTGCCATAAAACGCAACATCAAATATAAAAAAGTGATGTTTAAATCTGATTTTCATATACTAATGATTGAAACGCTCAACCTTAGTCCAAATGTTTTTCTAATCACTGCGTACTTCCCTCCTAATGTAGCCATTAGTGAGTTCAATATTGGAATGCTTCGTGTTATTGATTTTGCAGATCGTCATGAGAATGGTTTTGTAATTGGTGATTTTAATGCTACGGCGACGATATGGGTTGACACTTTTGAGTCAAATAGAGGGAAACACTTAACTCAGCATATCTTGCTATCAAGTCTTTTCTGCTTAAACACTGGCTCCTTTACGTATCAAAGGGACCTTCGCCCCAATACTGGCTCGGTGTTAAACCTCTATTTTACTATTAGTGGCGTA
>NW_016204271.1:0-2259 GCF_001687245.7 Rhagoletis zephyria
ATAGCATCGATCAGGACCCACCAGCCTGAAAAAAACTACAACAAAAAAAGATATAAATATGTTACTGCTTTTGTAAACAAAACTGAAGAAATAGCAGTCCATAATCCAACTGCACTTACAAGGAATCCAGCAATCAATGATGAATTTTTGTTACGGGCTGTCTCGGAAGTAAACCACTCGCGTACATTTTCCAACAAAGTCATTTTTACAACACAGGATTTTTTCCTTAAAAATTTTTTTGCTTATTAAAAATGTTGACTAATTCACAACTAGTTATGGCAGCTATTAATTATTTGCTTAAATCAATCGATTATTTTTGTTCAATCTCCGATTTACACCCCTATTCGCGTGTTGTCACAGCCAGTGCTGCCGCTGCACTTCAATTGAAGCTTTTCACCTCCCTTTGGAAGCCTTCAAAAGTCTTTGGCGAGTATTCATAGTCCAGCCACTAAGTCGATACTAATAAAATTGCAACTTAAATTTAAGTATCAACTTAAAATTCACTTCTATTCATAGTCGCATTTCAGACTTCTACTGATGTTCAGACTCGCTACAATTATAACGTGTTGTCTCCTCTTATAGATTTACGTTCTTTGGTTTTACGATATTGCAAAACGAATGTGAAAATGTATCGATTTTTCTTTACGATATTGTGGAAAAATGACATTTTTATTAAATAGTGTCAAGTTTGAACATCCGTTCATGTAATTTTTCATTAATTGCATGTTTATGCAAAAGAATAAGGTATACGTTTCTTGTTAAGTGTATGAAATAGCTAGAACTACCGCAGTATGTGAAATCGATGTTTATCGAAAGCATGCTGGGAAACATACAAGCACTTATCTAAATGCTATGCACCAATTCGCTCTAAAATAAAAGCTTGAAATTGACTTATTATTTGAGCATTTATATATTATATATTTCTTTTCATATATTTTATATATATTTCTTTTTCCCTTTTCAGTAGGTTCTTTGTGATAGATACGGAGCTGAATAAGCGACTGGAACACGGCTGTTTGCCAAAAGCATACGATTTCGAACTCCCGTAAATGTACATCTGCATGACCGCTCTTCGAAAAAATATGTTCGAAAGTTCTAAATGCTGCATTTTAAATTTGGCAAAAACGCTGCATAAAACTTAGAATAGTTTGGACTTAGTTGTGAACTAAGTATGACTATGAATGTGCGCCAATATATATATATTTAGAAGATGTTTATCTAAAAAGCGTAGAATAAGTGTATATTTGTTTTAGACATTCATTGTTTTTGTGAAAGCGTTTAAAATTTTTTGTTGGTACAGTTTTCTTTGATTTGGTAAACCTTTTCTGACGTTTGGTACAATTTCGAAAAATTCAGTTATCATCCCTTTTCTGAAACCCGACGAAAGCTTAAAGGCTTTTAAACAACAATCCATAACTAAACTTAAGTGCCATTTAAATATTCATTTCAAATTGGCATATATTAGAGTAGTTTTCTTCTAGGAGCCAGTAAAATAAAGATGTTTTGATATTTTCTTCAACTGGTTGAGCATCTTAAAGAAAGTTCGTGTGTGTATAAACCCCTTCAAACAAAATAGCTTCAATAAAAAGGTATTCCCACGAGGCGATTTTGCGTTCAACTCACGCACGAAAAAGAAAGTTGAACGGCTATATATATATGTTGGCTGGCGACCAACTTTGTTGAAAGCGTTTAGTTGAAAGACCGTTCAACCAAAAGTAGAATGCAGAGTTGAACAATGCAAACGCCTTGTTATGGCGAATATTTTGATATTTTTAGCCATTCATTTTTTTTCGTGCAACCATCTCGTGCGAAAGCTCCATTTTCATTTCATTTCCGAAAAGTGACAAAGTGTTTTTGTAACTTCACTTTTCAATTTGTCTGCAAAACGCATGGATAAAGTTTTTCCGCTAACTTGTCTGACTACACCTTAAGCCTAACAAAAAGCCCTAAATGTAAAACCAAAATAGTAACACGTGCATCTGTATTGTTACTAAAAGTTCATAAATTTCACAATTTTTAGAATGTCATCGTCAGAAGATGAACAATCTGAGAGCCAGTTGCAATCAGATGATGGGGAGCAGCAGGAGCTCGACTTAGACGCTAGTGACACTGATTCCGATGAAGATGAGAATTCCGATGACGAACTGGTCAAACCAAAATCCCTCGAGGAGAAAGTTACTGAGGAGCTTACTAAAAAATACTCAGAACGGCAGGGTAAACAATTGTATATTCGCTTCCCCCATAAACTACCTGAGGAAG
>NW_016204272.1:0-2259 GCF_001687245.7 Rhagoletis zephyria
GAGTGAAAGCAAAAGTATTGCAACAAAATCATTTATTTCAAGTGCTTGTATTTGAAGGGACGGGAGGGAGGAGAACGAAGGGCAAATGGGAGGCTTGTAAAAACTTAAGAGAAAATACAATGTGGTTTATGCTGACTGCTGTATATTGCAGCTATGGAAGTTTGCTGATTGTTGGCGCCGTTGACTCTAAGCCACTGGACATCCTTCTATTTCCGTTTGTTTCGCCAACTACTTCGACAGGCATAATTAAAAGCTCTCTCAATTTTTAAAAGAATTGCGCGCAGAGCTGTNTATAACAAAATTTTCTTTTGTATATTAATTTAACTAGCCGGTTTTGTATGTGCATATACGTATTTGGAGAAAGCTTTAACTTGATACCTAATTTTTTAGTTCAACGAATGGTGAACATCTTATAATTTAAAAAAAAATTGGCAACCCTACTCACATTTTGTAATTAAACAAAAGAATCTTATGTTTTTTTGGACAGATGACACCCCTACAGAAATTCTAAGTTCCCACGACAATTCCCCTATCGATACAGATTATATTAAAATCTCGTCGAGATCCATTCAGTCATATTCGAGATTAGCGAGGTAAAAAAATCTCGGTTTTGCTTAATTGCTGTGTAGCCATAAAAGAGTAATTTTAAATAGGTGGCAGCCCTACAAAAAAAAATCTTTTGTACAGGCGAAAGCCATGCCATCTTATTTGATATCTCGTTTTGTTAATCAACAAATGGTGAAGATCTTGTAATTTCTAAACAGGTGACAACCCTACTCAAAAAAAGAATACATTATTGCACATCTAAATAAATAGAAGCTAGGTTTTTTCATTTGACAGTGTTGGCGCAGAACTAATTTCTTCGCTTATTAGGATTGAATAAAGAAATTTTCTTAACAGTTGGCAACCCTGCCCTAAAAACATAACAGTAATGCTTATCTAGGGGCTAAACGATTTCATTTGACGCCTAATTTTTTGTACTCCAACGAACGTTGCGGAGCTTATAATATTTTTGACGGTTGGCAACCCTACATATACAATTTTTAGATACTAAAGGTCACTCTCCTACCGATACAGAATATACTAGAAGAAGGCTGGTCCAAATCCGGTCAATAGTTTTCGAGATTAGCGTGTTCAAATAATCCCGGCTTTCCTTTATACTATGTATAGATTAAACTGAATTGAAGGCCTGTATGTAGCTCTCAAGAAAAGCAAAAACTCCATGTAAAATGATATACTATATCAGAAATGGCGAAGAAATTTTCTTGTTTCGAATTTTCTAAAGGCTGTACGCAGTTCTTTTTAATCAATTTGCTACGCTTTCTTCCAAGGGTTTCTAAAGTTTTTTTTGAAAAAATAGCACAAGGCAAACCCATGTATGCAACAGAAAAATAAGCGCGTAAATTTAATTAGGCTTTAAAACCTCCTTAAAAATTTTTTGTTCGACTTGAAATTTAAACAGGTGGCAACCCCTGTAAAAGCTTATGGAAAAACGGAAATTGGCTTTTAAATAGGTGGCAAGCCTTTTAAAAATAAAACAAGACTTGGCACCAAAAAAAGTTGTCTCTAAATATTTTTTTGCCACCCGTATTGTAATACTTCAGTAAATTTATTAATAAAAATTAAATTTTAATTTTTAAATTTAACTTTTAAAACAGACGGCAGTACTCTTAAAATATAAGTTATATGTAAATTTTCTCCTACGAAAGAGCAAAAAACTTACTCAGGAATACACTCACCTACATTCACATTTATAACAATAGTAAGCCTTCATTTAACTTGTCATTTAAATTAATTTTAATCGTGAACATATGGAGTCTCTAATATGGCATTATAACGGGCCCATGTTGGCCTAAGTGTGCCCTTTTCCTGCGAGGGATGAGGGTAGCCGATATAACCTAACCTAACCTAATCGTGAAAAATATTTTTAAAATAAATATTTATATATTTTATTTAACTTGTTAGTTAATTTTTTTTTTTAAATTTCTAAACAGGTGGCAGCCCCGTTTGAACGTGATTGATTGATAGCTATATTAAAATATTTATTTACCTTGTTAATTAAACCGATTTTAATTTTCTGATCAGATGGCAACCCTCGTAACTCATATTTCCAAAATTCACCTCTCCTAAAATATTTAATTTAATTTATTAGTTACATTGATTTTGAATTTCTAAGAATATTTTCGTAAAAAGATTGTCACATTGCTGTTATAGTTAATTTAATTAATTAATTTTAAATTTTTAAAACTATTTTAAAAA
>NW_016204275.1:0-2259 GCF_001687245.7 Rhagoletis zephyria
TACGAACCCAATCGCGATGGTCACTATTATACCAGACACCTGTAATGAGAACAAACATAACACAATGTAAAGTAAATGGATGCAGTTTTTTCTTCAATGGTTACAAATACATACGCATATGTTTATAAAACATGCACATTAGGCTGGGTAGATTTTGAAGGGGAAAATAGATGGCATTTAATTTATTTTATCATCGATATTATATCGTCGTGCTAAGATAAATTAAAAGCCTTCGGAGACCACCAGTTCGTGCTGCCATTGTCCTTGCAATATCTAGAGGCATATCGTTCAAAAGGATGTAAACCGCCAGTGTAGGCGTGGTAATTAATGACCAACTCATGCCGCTTAAGGCAATCCGCTATATGCGTTCTAGTTGCTCAGTTGCTGTAGCCTCCTCTAGTGAGTGCCACTAGAAAAGTGCTCCGTTGACTAAGATAGGCTTAACTATGGTTTCGTAGAGCTAATAAATTATGGACTTCGTAAGAGAGACCTTATCTCTTTCCAGTACTTCACTCGCAGCAGCATAAGACAAACGACGACTTTATTGGCCTTTCCTCAATATTAGGCTTTCACAAAAGTTTGCTAACCAGGATCGGTAAGCGGGCTGAAAGCGGACAACCCCCGATTTAGGTAACCTAAACTTACACTTGCTGGTAAAAAAAGACCAATTCCGGTATGCTGGGGTTGCCTGCGAGGCTGCACCTAGCTACTAAATTCAGGTAGCTTTGAATCAGATCAGAAAGGCTTTTTAAAAATCGCCCCCCTAACCATGAGAGCCGCATCATCTGCATGAGCGATCATCCGACAGCCAAAATTCGCCACTTCATTTATAAGGTCCCTTACAACTGCGATCACGAACTAGGTTGCGAGAACACAACCTTTGCTACGCTGAGTGCAGGCGTTCACTTACTCTGCCACGACAGTTCTGTCGCCAAGTAAGTTGTAAGTGAGCCTTATTTGGAGTAACATCTGATTCGCAAATTTTTGTTTTTGCCGCAAAAAAAAACNTTTCTGTTTGAGGCAATCTATTCAGGCGTTTAATTTGGCGAGCGTCAAGCCTGACCACCAAAGATTAATCAGCATTGTGCTGCTACAACAACATTAGCATATAAACCAGCAGGTTGAATGGCATGCCATTAAGCGTACAACAAAATGCAATTACCGAATTTCTACGCAGCTGCTCGAGCATGCACATTAAGCTATGAAAATTTTATAATTTATTTCCACATGCATTAGGAGCAACAAGTGTTTTAATACAAACTATAAAATTCAGTGACATTATCAATTTTATTTTGCCACATCACATAAATAAGTAAATTTGTACTCGTACATACATACATTAGGGTGCTGATTTTTTAAAGGTAATTTAGAGGTCGCTACCTGTCGATTTGAGTCAGAAAATAGGATTTTGTAGATTGATGAGTTTTTGAATGATTATTTTTGATTCGATTTCAAAGGTCGAATATGATCTGAGAAGAGGATTTATAGGCCTTTAAAATGGAATATAATAATCTATTGCCGGTCCAGGCTTGAGTTCTATTTAAAATTAAATCTATTTTTAAATAAACTGAAACCTCATTTGTTGCAATCGCATAAAAATTGTCGACTTTAGGTGACTTTTCTTAAATAACTTAAATTAAATTTTCGTGAACAGATCCGTGATTTTCGGCCGATTTCAAAAATATTCAAGAGGGTAATTAAGGAGGCCAAGCAAAATGTGAGTACCGAATTTGGTTGAGATCGCTCGAGTAGTTTTTGAGATACGCATATATCATACAAGTGGGCGGTACCAGCCACATTTTCCTAAAATTTCTTGAAAAACCACTTATTTGCTAAAGTGCGATTGTAAATATCAATTTTGAATAAACATTGATGAACTCCTTAGCCACACTGCAGACGGGCCTTTATACCCATAGGAAGTTCAAAAGTTACCCAAAGTAACACCTCAAACTTGTAATCACAATGACTTATCAAGGCTGTCGAAACTGCAGCCCGCGGGAGTGTGTGACACGCGTACTCCGCGTAACTGCCGCGGGACTCGACGAAACGACGCATTTTGCCTGCCTTACTAAACTAAATCAGCTATTTAGTACTTAAATTACATTGTACGACAATGTGAATCCCCTTCGTTTAGGGTAAAAAATGAACTAAGTACGCTTTTGAATGACTCCTCTTCAGTGCATCCTATGTTTCTTAAATTTTTAAATATATACAACATTTTTATACCTTTCATGAGCATGAAATGGTATTATAACTTTG
>NW_016204276.1:0-2259 GCF_001687245.7 Rhagoletis zephyria
AGCTATTAACAGTTGAACTTTTTGAAGTTGATTTGCATAGTAAAGACCATTAAATTAGGGATTTAAAATTACACCATCACAATCCTTGTTTAATTCTCTATAAAAAACATGGTTAAAAAAATTGGCGTTTTTCAAGAACTATTTTTAAAATATTCTTTTTTTTTATGGTGAGATGGATTACTTTATGAGAGTCAACAATTATGATGAGATATTTTTTTAGCAAGGTGTTAAAAATTGGGTTTTGCAAAAATTTACAAAATTCAGAGAAATGTGCTTAGAGAAGAATTATGGGTATTAAATTAAAGAGGAAATTCTTTAAAATTTAAACAGATTCAAGTTTTTGGTAAGTATTGAAAATGTCCTTGAAATTTCGCAACATAAATAAACTCGATAACATCCTCGAATTTCGTTCTTCTAACTTTATCAGCTTTAAACATCACCTATTCATCCTTGTGAATCCGAAAAATTTTATTTTTTTTAAATTCTAAAGAAATTTCTTCTTGCATTTGGTACCCATATTTTTATTCTACATTGCATTGAATTTTTTAACTAATTTTTGGAATCAATCACATCTTTGAAATTACAAAGTCCTTTTGTTTGTTGGTTTCAAACCCATTTATTTATTATTTATTTTATGGTAGAAGAGCTTCTCAAACAAAAGAAGCAATTTTTTCGATTTAAGTTGTTGAAAAGTAATGAATATCTAAATCCTGGGTCTAATCCCGGGATCCCGGAATTGTGATAAGAACATTCCGAAAATCCCGGGATCGGATTGGCCCCGATTGGAGTTGGTTAAGGCGTGTCGCACAGGGGTCAAACTTCAGGGGTCATGAAGACGTCTGAACCGACTCTAATATTGACCAAAATTTACATATATGCGATATCTTTGACTTTAGAGTATCGGTTTTGGGTATTAAATGAAAAAAATATTTTAAATTTTTTGATTCTCGATAGAGGCTTCTGGCCTTTGACACCTTTGCGAAATTTTTTTATAAGTAATTTATATGGACAACAGAAACCCGCGGTGCGCTACCTTTTAAACTTAATATTAAGGGTTACGCTTTTAACAGGCATATTTTGGACAACCCTCGGAGGTATTGAAGAGGGGTTAAAAAAAAATTAGTAGATTTTTCTGAATCAGTCTAATATACTATATATATATGTATGTCTGTACATATTTATGTATATTTTTTAATGCCTGTACACATTCATTTCTTTATTATGCCCTTTCATTAATTACAGTTAAAAACCACTCGTATAACGAAAACGACCAAGTCTGGAAGCTCTTCAACACCAGTTACCCGTAAAACTTGTGATATCGAGGAGATCTGGGACGAAGAAATTTTAAAGGAATTGGTAAGTTAGCCAGCTTTACATAAAACTTGTACACAAAAAAAAAAATCTTTTGAAATTACATAAGTAGATATGTATTTGAAAATATCGAAATTAAAAAAAAATTGAAATTTACCTCACATCTTCAAAACCACTCACTCACAGCTTGAACAGGCCACTACATACGAAGAACGCCGGAAGATACGCGCGCGTCTACGAGATTTAATGGCGGAACGTGAAGGTAATGGCAAAATGCAACACTGCACTAACGATAGTTAAGAAAAAATTATAGGAAAATTTTATAAGCAAAGAAAAATGTTAGAACGAAGTAGTTAAATTATCTAAATACTATTAAATTTGGTGGAAGTGGTGATGGACGATTAATATGTAACTATGTATAAGTCTTTTAGTATTTGAAACAAAAACAACAAATTTCATATTATCTATCTATCTCTCTTTCGTAGTTTTGAAGCGTTTTCACATTGAATAATGATTTACCTTATTTTGTTTTTTAGATTGATTTTAGCTAGGCAAGAGTTTGTCTTGAATTTTGGGTATCCAGCCATTACAGTATTTTAGGTATATATATTAAATCGGTTGGTATACAATGTATGTATGTATGTTAACGTTGAAATCCATTCGATCTACATTTTGTTCACATCACTTCAATGTATTGCGCCTCATTCACTTCAGTCCTTACGTTTTTCTATTACCGTCACTTGCTGTCTATTTCTTCATATATATATGTATGTATGTATTCTCTCATACTTTCACGTAGTACAAAATTTGTGTTCTCGATCAGTTCGTTTTTCGTTCGTTCGTTTCCAGTGAAATGTTCCACTTTCTATAAGAAAATCTACCCCCCTGGATGTGTTGCAGTTGACGGTCTCTCAAACATACATAAATAAATACATGTGATCGTTGAAT
>NW_016204277.1:0-2259 GCF_001687245.7 Rhagoletis zephyria
AACTTGCCTACACTCGCAAGTCGTAGAGATGCTAGGTATAATATTTATCGTAAATNGTGAACCATAAATATAAAACGCAAGTACTAAAAAATAAATGAAGAAGAAAAACATTAAAATCTGGTAAATTTAAAAGATTAGATTGTCCAAAAATTAATTTTGTTTTAAAAAGGATTTAAATGAGCCATAGAGCATTGTGAACCATAAATATAAAACGTATGCAAGATTTAGACTTGGATGGTCAAAAGAGTTCAAAGATCCTTATGTTACAAAAGCTCTTTTTACCACTTTAGTTAGACCTATACTAGAATACGGATCTATTGTTTGGAATCCCCGGTACCAAGTTCATTCAGATAGGATGGAATCAATTCAAAAACAATTCTTGCTTTTTGCATTGCGTGATTTTAACTGGGATTCAGACTACTATCTCCCCCCTTACACTAGCCGTCTAAAGCTCATAAACTTGCCTACACTCGCAAGTCGTAGAGATGCTAGGTATAATATTTATCGTAAATTTTTATAATATATAATTTTTTCTAATATGTGTAGTCTGTAAGAACATCCTGTTGTAGACTTCATAAACAAATAAATAAATAAATAAATAAATAAAAAAATAAATGACAGGCTTGATTAATAGCCCGGCCCTTCTGGCTGAGGTAAATTTTAATGTTCCCTCTCGAGTGTCAAGACACTTTCGACCTCTATTTTTCATCATTTTCACTCTCAATAATTGAAATACATACTATCTTTAGCATATCCAATCTCCGTTCAGCTGATGAATTTGATTCTGTAGCTGAATAGTTTCAGATTTCGACACTTAACCAACTCCTGTTTCCACTAATAATAATAATAGATTGGCGCTTACACATACATACGTTAGTGTTTGGCCGAGCTTCTCTTCCGATTTGTGGCGTGCGCCTTGATGTTGTAACACAAAGAGGAGGGACCTGCAGTTTTACGCCGACTCTGAACGGCGATTGTATTTTTTATGAGAAACTGTTTTTCATGGCAGAAATACACTCGGAGGTTTGCCATTGCCTGCCGATGGACGACCGCTGTTAACAAAAAACCTTTTTCTAAATTTTTTGCGATGTTGCTTTGACCAGGGCTTGAACCCAGGCACTGCGGAGTGGAAGCGCTCAATGCTTACTACTACACCACAGCGGCCGCCTGTTTCCACTACTCGGCATAAAAACACAAAAAAAAGTTTCCTTACGTCATGCGCCCCTCGTGTCGGTTGGGCGGGAATGGAGGGTAAAAACCGTTGGGATTAATTAATTAATTAATGCACATTGGCATTTTAATTGACATTAAGTTCGTACTTGAGATAGTTTTTAATAAAAAAAAAATGAAATATGTTTCTATCTTTCTCTGAGTAACCAAGGCTGCAGCCCTAAAACTGTCCGAATGATTCAACATTCACCTACTGATATTCAAATGCAATGTGTNGCTGTAAAATTATTGAATCAATGGGATCTGCATTCACTCGGCATTCTTTTAAAAACTTTTATTGTTTAGTTGTATAAAAAAAAAAACAAGTAAGAAAGTCTAAGTTCGGGCGGAGCCGAACATTACTGGCCGTCTCCACAGGATAAAATTTATTGCTGCCCAGCTGTCATTTTGGTCGCTAGATATAAGTTATATCAGTGGCAATATTTGTGTGGCCTTTTTATATCTTGATATAAGCATTTGTAAGATAGCTTTGAAAATGTATTTGTGCCGGATTTAATCGCTTAAAAAAATTAGAAAATAGGCTATTTTACATCCAAGTATATAATTACAAATATTTTAACAGGAAACAGCTCAATTTTTGCTCTTATATTAAAATAATAATGATGTTGCAGCCACGAAGTTTTCGTGCAAATGAACATGTAGCTGTCAAACTACCAAATTGGCGGCAATAGATGGCAAGATATAAGCTCTGATATATATTGCTCCTGAAGAGCAATGAGCGGTCTCCATTGGCTATTTATATTCTAACATATGTATGTGGAGACGGGCAGTTAAATACCCGGTGCAAGTATTAAATATATGTTTTCCACCTTTAGGGGTGGTTTACCCCTATTTTAAACAACTTCGATAGAACGTTCAGTTAGACATAATGAGATAAACTTATATAGTCACGATGGCGGATCACGCCCATTTTCCAAAATTCCAAACAATGTTACTTCTTTTCAAGATATTGTTTTTAGTATAAATTTTGAGTAAGTTATCGTCCTTAAATTTCGAAATATTGAAGATTCAAGCATTTCTGAAATTTAC
>NW_016204278.1:0-2259 GCF_001687245.7 Rhagoletis zephyria
ACTGAACTGATGATGATGATAATTGGAAATGCTATGGCAAGACTGGTGTGTACCCAGGTGTGGAATCCCCGGAATCTCTCCTGACTATATATCATGAACAAATCGATTCCGTTTGCTCCCTAGACTAGAAGCCATATAATCACTACTTTCGATTGGCGGAAAGAATATTCAATTTCACTGATCAGCTTTCTTCCTTTTCTCTCCCTTCCTTAGGCTTTTATCATTAGGTAAAGTGAATCACTACCGAGACTTGCTCTCTGTGTGTGTGCGGATCACATTACCAGCCTCCGTGCATACATTTTGGCTCTCTCTCTCTCTCTCTCTTTTCGCATTCGCAAGTGCTCTAGTGTGCAAACCAGACACGGAGGACTTTTAGCAGCCAGCCAAGCAGGTAAGACGATCGATCTCCGGCTGCCGTTGGCCAATAGGAAAGGTGAGTCGTACATTTCTGCTGCTGTTGCTGTGCACTTTAATGCCACTCAGTCCGACTTTGCTGAAGTGCCGTATGTGTCAACTTTCCTCCTTCACTTTCATTTCCAGCACACACTCACACTTCTACTGTGAAGGAGCAATTTATCAAGCTCCAGTCGTACTACTTTGCCTCGAGTACGTACAGTTGAAGAGGACGAACGAAAAGAGCAGGCAGACCTTGTGCTTTATCGGGAGCTCTGTGAGTTGAGTTGTTTTGTCATACACACACAGCCCTCTCCTTGCTGGCTTGGCGGCGGATCGATGCTAGCAAAACAGCTAAGCTCTCTTTCCATTGACTACTGCCCAGCCAAATTATTGCCAAATAGATGTGTGTGTGTGTGTTGCTGGTGATTCGAATGTTGAACACAGTCAGCGGCCGCTATTTACCAGTATTTGGCACCATTTTCCCCTCTTTTTCCCTTCTTCTTCTTCTTCTCTTCCACTGTTGTGCCACTTTTTTTTGTGTGCACTACTACTGCTGCCGCTGCTGCTGTTGTTGTTGTTGCCTTGTTCTCCTGTCGACCTTTTTTCTCTCTCTCACACTTTTGTCCACTTGCTGTCTGGAGTTGGAGTTGGAGTTGGTGACGTTTTGCAGCAGTGGTCGGCGAATGTGTCAACACTGTGAAGTCAGCTGCTGCTGCTGCTGCGGGGCTGCTGTTGCTGACCACTGCGTACTCTTTCCCACTCGTTGCAACTTTTCATATCCCTCTTTCCATATCCTCAGTTCAACTTCCCTTTTTTGCCTTTACCGTTTACCTAACCCCTTTACTTTTCAGTAGTTTTAGACAGTTTGCCTACTCTAGTAGGCGGTGATGATGGATCTTCACCATCATCATCCTCTTCGATAGCCGCTGTCACTGTCATTCAACAGAAGCAGACAGTCAAGCTCATTTTCCTCCTCCTCCCCTACTTCTTCTTCTTCTTCTTCTTCAGAGAGATGATATAACTGGCTAATGATGTTATACAAACAGCAGCAGCAGCCGCCTGAGCAACTGGTTTGACTAGGCTGCCTGCCTGCACTCAAAGCCTCCAAAGCCATAGAATGTAAAGGTGATGATGATTCAGTGTGCGATGGCCGATTCTGCACCGGAGCACAGCGAGGAGTAGGAGATGCCCAGGCGCTCACACACTTGCGTGCACTTGCACAGCTGTTGTTTGTAGCTCCCTCCCTCCCTTCCTCCCTCGTTGTAGTGCGACTCTCGTACACTGTCGTCTTCACTCAAAGCAACAGCAGCAGCACGTGACGCCAGAAGGTACTCGTGATGATGGTCGGTGGTGGTGGTGGTGGTGGTTGTGGTGATTGTCGGTGGATGTGTTGTGCTGGTGGTGGTGCTGCTGTTGATGACGATACCATCTCCTAATGGTGGTGACGAAGTAGCTGCTGCTGCTGCTGTGGTGGAGGATGCTCCGATGATTGGACGTCATCAGAGCATCACCTCACCTTCTCCACGCCAAGTCTCAGTCAGGTCTATTTAGGCGACGTTTTGTTTCAGTTTCAGCATCACTGACCAATTCGCTGTACGACAGCTGTCGTACAGCAGCAGCAGCAGCATCAAAGGCGGAAGTGCCCCTTTTTACTACTTCTTTTTCTTGCTGTTGAATTCCCAGGAATCGAAGACGACGGTAACCCAGCAGCAGCAGCAGCGACTGTGGCGCCCATCCATTACCACCACTTTTTCTATAGCCAACTGGAAGACCAGACAGGCTGGCTGGCAGGCAGCAAAGGCACACTGGTACGGCTGGAAACCGCATGCGCCCAAAGCCCACTTCTTTCGAAGCCACCTTCTC
>NW_016204279.1:0-2259 GCF_001687245.7 Rhagoletis zephyria
AAATTTGCTTTGAAATGTAGATGCTAAAGATTATTAGTAAAAAAAAGTGAGTACCGGTCCGAGGTCTTGAAATTAGACAAATTTTTAGAGAATTTTATGTAATTTTAGAATATATAATTTGATCTTTGCGCGCGACTTTGCAAATATATGTGATTTTTGATTTTCAAAATTTTTGATTTTCAGCCTCTTTTTGCATAATTTCGCGAAAAGAATTTTTCGAACAATGAAAAAATCTCACCCAACATTGGAAAAAAGCGAGTATTTACACCTAAGTCAATTTATAGTATAACCTTTGTTTTCTGAGAGTGAAAAGCAGGAAACAAAAATTTACCAAAATTCCATCACATTTAACGACTGGTCCCACATTTTTTGTGATTTTTGGACGTTATAGTGATCCAATCTTCCCATATTTCATATTGAGGTTTTTCTAATAAAAAAGTGAGCACAAACTAAATTTCATCGAAATAGGATGAAATCTAATGATTCCGCCCACAAGAGTAGAAGGCGTGGCAATCGTTCCATCTTTACCAAATTTCATAATTCCCTATTTCTAAGTAAACCTAGAGCACATGTCAAGTTTCAGTGAAATTGTTGCCGGTTTACTATTATTTCCACCTGCCTCCATATAGTCGAAACACTGTGTGACGGCATGCATTTCTATTCTATTTATAGGAAGGGTAAAGGAGTGGTAAATAAATACAGGGAAATACATCCATATGTAAGTATATTTCTAATTGAATTACAGATAGTTTGAATTGAAAAGTATTAAATCTTCCTTTTAATGTGACTACAACCTAACAACTTTTGAAACATCGGAAACCATCGATATATCGATGTTTTTCTGGCGATGTATTTTAGCATCGATATTAATTTTTCCGATGCATCGAAACATTGATGTATCGATGTTACTCCCCAAAATTTGCATCCCTAACCGGAAGTAGTGATAACCAGACATTGAACAACCGGCCCTTAAACCCAAAAACAAAAAAAAAATAATTTTAGGGTTGTTCACTCTCGGAATCGGTGTGCCATCGATGCGAATGTCTAATTAGAGCCTGACCTTCTTCGTCCAGGTGGTGAAGAGGGTCGCCGTTGATTTCGTTCCGGCACTTTTTAAACAGGTGGCCACCCTCTTCAGGCACCTCAAAAATATTTTAATTGTGTTTCTGTAAGCTCTTTCTGTACTGTATAGTATTTTAAGCGTAAGACTTTTGTATAATTTAACTAAATTTTACTTTTGAAACAGGTGGCAACCCTCCTACATTTAGCTAGAAAATACAACTTATTCAAAACCATTTCTTTTGATACCCATATTGGGATAATTCGTTTAACTTAATAAATAATTTGAATTTGATTTTCGTATATATGGCAACCCTTTAAAAGACTAAAACCATACTGCACATCTGCAGTTCAAGCCCTTTCATGTGACACCTCATTTTTTAAAATCGAACGAACGATACAGATTTTATGACGTGATGTTAAATATTTAACGCAATCCTCTGCGGCAGAGAAATTTTGAATTCGATTTTCTAACGTGTGGCAACTCCTTTCATGGAACTAAGGCTATGGTGTACACCCGAAGGACAAGGCCTTTCATGTGACACCTCATTTTTGAAAATCGAACGAACGATACAGAGTTTATGGCTTGGTGTTAAATATTTAACGCAACAATCTCCGAACTCGATTAAGAAGTTTCACTTCAATAAAAAAATAAAACTGAACTCGTATTGAATCCTGAACGTCTGCTCTGAATACCATTTAATACCATGAAATTTAAAAAAGGGACAACGTAGCCTCTCGCTGACTTACTCGTATTTGCCTAGCTTGACCAATCCGCACAGGTTTACTTATGCCACACTGTAGTTGAGCCATATGGAATGAAGATACAAGACCGAAAACTTCCATAATACCATCAGAAATAGAGTTGTCTATCTTAGCATTTGAATCTGAATTACTGAGCTCTGCAAATATATTAGTACACTCTGAAAATGTTATTGAAATCTCGATTAAAACATACCACAAAGTTTGCAGCCTGCTCCCCAAGAATCAATGTTAAGGAAGATAATCGATTGCAGTTCAGGCAGCTCGGCAAGATGACCGTCCAAATACAGATCCAACTTTTTTTCAATTCGTTCACATTCACGTTGTACTATTTGTTGAGTACCGAAACCAAAATAAATTAGCTACAATTACAAAATGCAACTAATTTAATTTTTTGGTTTTTGATTATTTTAAAATCAACTCTTGGATTACCTTATT